>NW_015438357.1:0-19095 GCF_001293395.1 Leptomonas pyrrhocoris
CAACACGGGCCAGCCCACATCTGACGCACAGCAGAAATAAGCACAAGCAACAGGCACCACCCTCGTCAGCAAGGGTCTAACCACCTGTTCAGCCACGTGGACACACGTACGTGGAGCAGTCGTGCTGGGACCGCTCCGTGTGCGCCTTTCGAATTGGGCAGACGAAATGCACGAAAGAGGCAAACAAACAGCGTAGCTCCTCTTTCCCTTCTGGTGGGGGAGCCGATGAAGGGGCCGAGGTGAACGGGCAAATGCGTCGCAAACGAATACCTTCGCACGCCGCACGAGAACGGAGGACAGCAGACACGGTGGCATCACTACTGCGCTGCGCAGCCGGCGGACGGGCCTTCGTTCTCATCCTCGGCCTCCTCGTCCTTCTTGATTTCCTCCTCCAAAATAGAAAGGTCCTCGCGCGTCACGTAGCAGACCTCGCCCTCCTCCTCGTTCCTGGCGGTGGCGTCGACGCTCTTCGGCGGCGGCAGCGCTTGGCGGAGCAGCTGCAGCTGGGACTCCTCCACGCGGTCCGGGTAGTCGACGAGAAACTCGATAATGAGGTCACCAAACTTGCCCGCCTGCTTCAGCACCGGCATGCCCTCGCCCACCACCGCCTTCACATCACCCGGCTTCGTGATCTGGCCACGCGGCTGACGGACAACCAGCTCGCGACCGTCAAGGTGCGTAAGCTTGAACTGAAACCCACACAGCGCCTCCTGCAGCGACAGGTGGTGCTGCATGTGCAGGTCGCAGTCGTCGCGTGTGAAGATGTCGTGCTTCAGCTGTTGCAGCACCACCACAAAGTCGCCCGCACGGTCCGCGCCGGGCTCCTCGTCCGCCATGCGGGCAAAAACAAGCTGCTGCTTGTGGCTCATCCCCTTCGCCACCACGACGCTCACCGGGGCGTCCACCTCGACCGTTTTACTGCCCGAGCAGCGGGGGCAGCGGTTGCGCGGGTCGATGAGCTCGCCGGTGCCGCTGCAGGCGTCGCACATCACCTGCGACTGCTGCACCATCATGCCCATCTGATGCACCACCACCCGCACCCCACTGCCGCGGCACTGCGGACACACGTTGCCGCCACGCGGGACGTTCTTCTTCTTTGAGCCGCTGCCTTTGCACTCGGGGCACAGCACCGTGCGCCGGCGCTCCACCTGCACCGTCTTCCCGTTGTACAGGTCTTCCAGGGTGACTGGAAGGGCGTGGCCCACGTCGCGACCTCGGCGAGCGCGCTGCCCGCGTCCGCCACGACCGCCGAAGCCGCCCATGCTCTCCATGCCCGGCATCCCGCCTGCGCCGAACATGGCGTTCAGCATCTCGTCCATGCCAGCCCCGTACATTTCTACTTCCCGCGCGAGTGTGCGTGTGTGGGCTGAGGAAGAGCTAAGGAAAATAAAATATAGTTGCAACAGGAACGTGCCCGCACACACGCTTACACAAGAAAATGATCGTCTTTTAAAAGTTACTGTGTCCGACGCATGTGTTTAATTCCATGCGTGACCGCAGTCACCATAACAAGCAACGATAACGGAAAACACAAAACAACAGAGGAGAGGCAGAAAGATGTGGATAAGTGCAAAAAAGGTGAGTCTCTTCCCACCGTTGGTCGTTGACGGCCGGGCGATTCTTGAAAGGACCGCTTGAGGAGACCCCTCTACCGCTTAAAAGAACAAACTGCGTTCACCCGGCAAAAAAGTGCTGGAATGCGCAAAGGAAGAATAACAGCCAAAACGGCGTTTCTTTTTTTTTGTCGTTGTCGTCTTGGACGCATTTTTTAAAAGCACCTCGACGTACTCGAGCGCTGGCGGCACTGTGGACGCCGCAGAGGGTTACAGGCCAAAAGAGCGGCCCTCGTGCTCGCCACGGGAAAGTGCGGGCAGCACTCCGCACCGCAGCTGCCCCGCCTCACGCCGTCTTTTCGAACACAAACAGGCGGTACAGCTGCACAGCTTCCACCTCCTCCGACGAAAGGGGGATCGCCGTCGCCTCGCCGTCGTGTCCGCGCTTGCGACGCATCTCCGCTAACAGCACTTTGCCCTCCGGCGTCTCCTTGTGCTGCTCGTAAAAATGCATGAAGTTGTCCTCCTGGACGAGCTGAAGGTGGTGCGCCGCGCACAGCTCCACAAACGATTTCCACGGCACCACGTACTCGACCACGTCCTGCACACTGCGCTCCACCGTGGTCGAGTACGGCACCCCAAAAGTCAGCCGCGACGGCTCGAAGTCGGCCGCCTGCACCTGCGCGAAGGCCTCCGCGGGGAAGTGAACGCGGTAAACGTCGTTGCCGTAGGAGGCGCCGTGCGTCCTCGCACGTGCCAGCAGTTCTGCATCGCTTACGGTGGTGCCCACGAAGCGGCCGCGCGCGACGAGGGAGTCCGCCACGGCGCGCACGAAGTACCGAATGCCCTCCGCCGAGCGGCAGCCGTAGTGCATGGAGAATTGGCAGGAGGTGAGCTGAAAGGGGCCGCGCTTGAGGAGGTCGCCGCGGAGGCCGGAGGTGGCGTCGAAGGCGTCGTGCACGGCGAAGAACGCCGGGAAGCCTCGTCGCTGCGCATTACTCGACTTTATGCTCTGCCCTTCCGAGGTGCTGTAGCGCGCGGCGGCCTCGGCCACACACTCCACCGAGGCGTCTGTCATGAAGACGAAGGCGGGGTGGAGGTGCTGCCACTTCAAGAGATCCCCGCCGCGGCCGCAGCAGAGGTCCAGGGCGTGCAGCTTTGCCGGGTCCTTCAGCGTCGTCCGCACCGCCGCAGCGCCGGCGGTGATGAGCAGCGACTTCACCCAGTTGTTGAAGCGGCGCAGGTCGCTGCGCTCGGCGTGGGCCAGCTCCTTCGCCACCGCGCCGTAGTGGCGGCTTGTCTGCTGCGTCGCCTCGGACGTGGGCACTGCGGCTACCACGAGCGGTTTGTCGCGTCTGCGCTGCAGCAGCGGTGCCAACGCCGCACTGTCGCCGTGATGCAGCAGCCAGTCGAGATGCTCAATGACGTTGTCGAAGAGAGCATCCTTGTTGTTGCCGCGTGGGTTGAGGTGGATCAGCTCCCAGTAGCCCGTCTCACCGTTGTAAAAGGCGTCCACCACGAAGTCCGACCACGCGTAGCACCCCCCGGCGTTGCCCAGCTGAATGTAAAGCGCCTCCGCCAGTGACGGCACAGAGGCGGCAGCGGTGGCCGGGTCGTAGCCGAGGCCCACACAGTCGCTGATCCTCCGCAGCGGGAAGGGCAGCGGAAACTTGACAGCTTTGTTCGTGTTGTTGGTGAAGGCGTTGAGGTAGATTTCTGTGTTTCCGCGGCTCTCACGAATGGCGCGCAGCGTCACGGCGGCCGTCACACACTTCTCCGCCTGCGCCAGGTCAACGATCGGTGGACCCGCAGCGGTGACAGAGTTGGACGACGGCGTCACTGCGCTTACGTCCGCGAGTACGGCGTCTTCGAGCGCCACCGCCACGCGTGCTGCGTCGCCCTTCTCTTCTGCGTCATCGTCCGCCTCCCCCTGAAGCAGACGCAGCAGCTTCGGCAGGGAGACGTTTTCAACGAGGCTTTCGTAAACCGAAATGGCCGTCACGATCGAGTTGGCGCCTCGCTTGTCGGGTCGCAGGCGTTGGATGTACCACTGCTGATGCGCAAAGTCGTACGCGCACTCCGCCACGACCGCCGCGTCGACCGGCATCTCGAAACCGCGTGGGTTTCGGATGTACATGGGCCTGCGCAGGCGCCAGTGCCCAATCACGTCTTCCCTGTGGCCATAATTCTTCTTCATAAAGAAGAGCGACACCGTGTAGACGTCGGCCTGCTTATCCGAGGCCAGCAACAGCCAGTCGATGGAGAGGAGGTGACGCCACTTCCACTTGAGCTGCACGCTGCTGGAGCCGACTGATATGGGAAACAGGTCAGGGGTAAAAATAAGTCCGTCATTCTCCGTCGGCCCGTGCGGCCCGTCAAAGAGAAAGCAGTGGTGCTCGCTGCTGTAGCGGAGCCTCGACAGACAGGCCCCGATGTCCGCGACACGCCACATGGTTTTTGCGTACCACGTCACATGCCCTTCTAGGAAGCCGCCGTGCTCCTCGTTGAGTGAAGGGGAGGCGGCGCAGGTGGCGATTAACTTCTGCAGAAGCTCGTAGCGCTCCATCATGGTGGCGTCCACCAGCTTCGCCGCTTCTTCTTCGCCTGCGGGGGTAAAGCAGAAAAGATCGAACGCGCCCAACAGCAAACGCGCCCCCGTCGCACCCGCAGCAGAGGAATCACCGCCCTCCTCTTTCTTCGCGAGGGTTGAACCACGCACACACATCAGCTCGCCGTCCAAGACAAAGTTGCGGTATTGGGCGCTTGTGTGATCGTCTAGGAATAGGTACGCGGCGTCCATCGAGCGATCAACCGCGTAGGCGAAGTGGCGCCCGCCGCAGCGACGCCGCGCCGCGAAAGCCTCACCTTCGGCGACGATGGTGTACGTCTCCGCTGGCTCGCTCGCCTCGACGGAGGTGGTTGCCGACTGCAGTGTGACTCGGCGCCCCTGCAGCATCACGCTGACCCCTGACGACGACGGCGTCTCCGTGTCGTGCATCCCGGCCCGCACGTCCCGTCGCGCCTTCTCCAGTGCCATCACCGAGGAAAGGTGCGAGACATTCCACGCCCCTTTCGCACACGCCCACTGCGGGAAATCGGCCACCCACAGCGCCACCACCACGACGCGAACGCCGTCGCTCTTCTCTGTGACGGTGTAGGTGTGCTGGCGAATTTGGGGGATGTCCCTTTTGCACAGCGGGCTGCACATCGGGCCGGGGAACTCCCTGGAGTTGGTGGTGGACGTTACGTCGGCCACTTTCAGAACTCGGCGAAGCGCGTCTGCCGCCGTCGTCGTCGATGCGGCGGGAGTTTCAACGGGGGCTGCCTCAGCTGTCATCATTTGCTGAAAGGCGGCATCTGCTTCTACGCCCTGTGCGTCCGACCAAGCGGCTGCAATGCCGTGTACGCAGTGGTACCACGCGTCCGTGGCGCGACAGCAGTACCGGCGATGCCCGTCATCGCGGTGCACTTTACTGAGTAGCTCAAGATTCTGCAGCTGCATCTTTTGAGCAGCGATCAAGAGCGTCAGGAGATGTTTGCAGCGTCGCGGAGTTCAATCACACGTTGAGTTCTTCAAGCGGGATGCGGAGAGAAAAAAAAGAAAAGATGTAGACAGAGGAGAAAGTACAAGAGCAGAGCCCTACATCAACTAGAGCAGTCACAACATCCGATGCTTTATGCATAAAGATTCCCAGAGCGCTACACGACGCACGTAGGACCGCTCCGTCTGTTCGCAATGCAGGTCGTTCGAAGCCCGTGCCGTGCAACATATTCTATGGTTTTTCTTTCGATTATTGTTGAATAGCAGAGAGCAAGACAGACGTCGGTCGGTATACCACGAAGGCACTTGAAGTGGTCCTCATAGAACTAGAAAAGAAGGCCAAATGAGCAGAAAACAATGAGCAAAGACAAGCCCGCAATACACGCTAGCGTTTTCAAGCCTGAAAGAAGAAGAGTAATCTGCAGAACTCTATCTGCCGCCGTCTTCCTGCACAAAGATCGAATGCGTGCTGTGATCCCTTAGAAAGAGAAGTACTTTTCTTCCTGCTAGCCTGCAGCAACGTGCTTGTGTATGTGACGGTTTTGCCGGTGGTGCCTCTCTCTCTCCATCGGGCGCGGCGCTCGGCATCACAATGAGGTACATCGCCGGATCGACACCGAATGGCACTCCAAACCCGAAGGTGCGACAGCAGCCGATTTCGCTCATAAGCTACTCAAAAGAGTCAAAACATGACGTTTTCGGTTCACGGAGAATTGGACTGGAAACCCGCCTCCGACCTTTCTCGCACGAACAGGCGCATTTCTACTGTGCTGAAACTTTCCCTGTGCAGCTCCGCCGGCTTTGTGCGATTGCGCAACAAGCTCCGTGAACTGCTGTGCCAAGACCTCCGCAGCTGCTGTAGTAGCGCCCGCTGGTGAGGCAGGCATGAAAGACGCGGTCAGAGGTGCGGGTACATGGGACACGTGGATGGAGTGATAATGAGGTGAGAGCTTCAAGGAGAAAGCTCACCGAATGAAGTAAGAGACAAGAAGATAAATAGAGAGAAAGAGGGAGAGATAGATGGGTAGAGTAATAGACAGATGGAGGAATATCTAGAGAAGCGAAGATAGGGAATGCGCACGGTCAGTCATACATGGCGTTGAAATGCTCTTTAAAAAAGCCCCATGGCGGCCCAGGCACCCGACACGTCCGAGCCGCTTCCTGTGAGGCTTGGAGGCGGTGGAAGTGAAAGAGCAACACCAGAACTTATTATCCAGGTTAAATTGTCTGTTTCTGAATCCGAAAAACCGCGAGGTATGTTGAACTGTTAATTTTCATGGCTCATAGTAGGAAGGAAAAACAAAAAGAGAAGAGAGAGGAGAATCAGACCACGCATGTCTTTTATATCATCACGCAGACAGAAACAAAAATATTTCGCTAAAACCCAAGTCCACGTTACGTAGGCGCACAGGGGGGGGGGGGAGGAGGGGTTCTTGTGTGCGTTTGCTTGGCGAATGGCACATGGCGTCACGCATCACAACCGCAAAAGAACTATACGCTGAAAACGGAAAATGCGGTGCATATATACAAGGTGTTGCGCAGATGTCGATGATGATGATAATGACAATAAAGTGATTGAGAAAAAAAAGGACTTGATTTTTTTTTGTAGAACAATAACAATAATGACTGTGAGGTTAGACACTTACCAATGAAAAAAAAATGGAAGATAAATGATAATAATAAAGAGGGCTATCAACGTCGAGTTCTGATTTCTTGTTGTCCCCGAAAAGTCTCTCTTCTTTAGTTCATTTCTTTTTTTCTTCTTTTGTCAGCAACGTCTCGTTACGGCGCCGTTGGCAAGCTTGTGCGTGCGCAAACGGTGCCTTTCTGAACGCACTACGAATTGAAATGCGTAGAGGTGGCGAAAAGGCGTGTCGGAAAAAAGAAAAAAAGATGAGAGACAACATCGAGCGCGTATTCGTTCCAATCAAAGAGGAAGAAGAAAAAAAAGCCAGAATTGATTTTCAGGATTCTTGCGGCGGTCAGAATACAAAATGCTGATTTATGCTACACAGGGAATACATTTGGGTTGATGTGTGGCGGTGTGGTGAGCCACTCAGGGCAAACATGCTGGTGCGTCAGGTCGACTCTCCGTTTCGAGCTTCACCTCGTCAATACGAGAAGTGTTCCGCGGCTCCACCCACTGCAGCAACAACAGGCAGAAGAACGAGAATTCTCATCGTCGTTCAGAGGTGTCCCAAGAAACCGGAGTGGGAAAGATTGCAGAAATCAGCCGTCAATAATAATAATAAAACGAAACATAGCATGCCCCCCAAAAAAAGAACGACACACGGTGGTTACTCGTGTCCTCTGGCGTGTACTGACACCACACATCCATAACTACCGTTCGTTTTTGCCGTTCTTCTCCTTTCTTTTCCACTCGTCTCGTTCTCCTGAAGGGTTTCCCTGACACAACACCCAAGAAATATTTTAACCCCGGATCTGTATTTGCAATGGTGCGCGGTTGATGCGGCTTCACGATGCCAAAAGTAACTAAACAACATCGACAAAAAAAAAGGATGGAAAAGGGCAAAAGGAGTCCCCGCTTTCTGTCAGAAGCCACCGGGAAGAATGAACGATGATTGGTGCGCAGTAGCAAAAAAAACAACAACAGCAGCACTACAAAGATCGGGAGCCAATAAGAGAAATATATCAGAGTTACGAGCTCAGGGGAGAAAACGAAACGCAAAAAAAAGGGAAACACGAAGAAAGAGGAAAAAGTACACAGAGTTGTGGCAATGAACTAAATTTCGCTCGCGTATAACATAAAAAAAAGAAGATGTGAAACCCGTTTATTCAACCGCCAGCCGCATTCCATGGCCGTAAATTTAAACATGCGGGTCACTTGGAACAAACGTTGAGAGGTTTAGAAAAAAAGGAGGAAATAGCAGGCGAAGAAGAGCGCG
This sequence comes from Leptomonas pyrrhocoris, assembly GCF_001293395.1. Taxonomy (NCBI): domain Eukaryota; phylum Euglenozoa; class Kinetoplastea; order Trypanosomatida; family Trypanosomatidae; genus Leptomonas; species Leptomonas pyrrhocoris. The sequence goes on from NW_015438357.1 coordinate 8,001, forward strand.
ATGGGTTGGCTACACATTCGCATTGATAATCCGTGGTAAAGCAAAAAATGGGAAAAAAACCAAACAAACAAGTAAATAAATAAATAAATAAATAAATAAATAAATAAATATATATATATATATATATATATAGTAGAGAAAAACAGAAAATAGAATCGAAGAAAAATAAAGATAAAAAGTTTACAAAGCGTCCATTCAGAGATATGTCGTGAGAACAGGGAAAAGTAATGCACTCTCACAACGCAGTTACTTCTCACCCGCCCGACAACAACGGCTCCGATGCTTTTCTTGCGACCATATGTAGCGAAACGAAGGAGAAAGAATCAAACGAACATGCAAAGTAACAAGGAGTATGTCAGTTTCAAGCAAACAACGCGAGTACAACGTTTTTTTTTTAATATACATTTAGTGTTAACGATCTTATTTCGTACGAGAACAAAGTGCACGCGCTTCGACCGGTAAACGTGAAATCGTATACGATCAGGAAAACCAAAGAAGAATGTTAAAGCTCTCTCGGAAATTGAATCAGCTAAAAGAATCATAGAAGAGATCGTTGTGTTTTTCTCTCATGTGATGCGAGGAGCCTGCAACACGCATAGAAGCAAATGCGACACTCACGCACCCGCACACCGCAAAGTACGTGTGTGGCAATACTACTCATAATAAAAGACGACGCTTTCATCTTTTTTATTGTTATTACCCGGAGGCCTCACACAAACACGTGAAATGTGGGTTTTTTTTTTTAGCTCATGTTTACTGAGAGATTTAAAGAAACCGTGTATGCTAACTCGTTTTGGCGTGTGGGCGGTAACTTCAATTAGACGAGCGTCTACGTTCACGCATACTGAGAAAAAGAGGGAGCTTGCAAAAGAATAGCACAAGAAAGCCATCTAGAAGCACAGCCGACGACAAATGCCGTGAAAGCAAGATAAACAGACACAAGAAAATCAGTTGTTTCAGCATAGGTAGAGATGAAGGTAGTCGGTTTTGCGTTTTGCGTGTCGCGCTGAAATTTTCGCTTCTTCTCTTTTAGGGTTCTACCCTTTGTGGATTTTAGGAGCACAGGTAAAGGAAAAAGAGAGAAATCGTACCTTTTGGAATGGACTGATAACGGTAGACCAGTGGAGGAGACAGACAAGACAAAAAATGGCGACATCCAGTAACGAATAAAGGAAACAGTATGTATATATATATATATGTAGTTATATATACAAATGATGATAATAAAAAAAAAACTGAATGAAGGTTGTTCCTTTGTGCGGAGCATTTTTTTTTTCGTTTAGTCCAACTCGAGCACACACCTAAAACCAGATCGGGCGATGTGACGCGAATTATAACAAATTGGCAGCAGCCACAGCAACAAAAGGAAACAAACAAGCAAAAAAAAGAGGTAAATGAAAGCATCCATAAGAGTGAACTTTATTGATGCCATTGAAGCTACGGTCACAAACAAAGACACCCACACGAAAGGAATTAAGCTATCACATCATGTTAAACGACGCGGAGAGAGAAAAAGAGAGCCGGGCTACCCGCGGCCGCATAACCGCACCCACCTTAGAGTGCGCAACACTTGGGGAGTTTCCTTTTCAAGTGTGCTTATGCTGCTCACGTCCACTTCAGCCTCGTCTTTTTTGCCGCTTCTTAATATCTCCCTTTCTTCTCTTTTCCCCCTCAAGGCAGTGCGCACGTGAGTCAGTGCATTGTCGTGCATTCCAGCAGCCACAGCTGCCGTCCATTTTTTTTTTCGCATCCCTCAGGTCACTTACCCACGCACATACGCGCCGTGCGAGTAAAGACAGCATAGAGCGCGGAAGGCGCAGAGCAGCAAAGGAGTGAGGCAGACAAAGAAGAAAGAGCGAGCGAGAGACCGCGAGCGATAATCAGCAGAAGAAAGAGAAAGGTGCCGAGCACTTTTCTTTTGCTTTCTTGAGTGATGCTCCGTTCTTTCGCACCGGGGGTATAGTCTTCCGTGCCACTCCCGCACCCACGTCAACTCGGCAGTGCTGAGACGGGAAAAAGCATTTCCCCTCTATTCTCTCCGCGCAGCTTGCCAACGAACAAGTTGGAGTCCCGTTTCTTTGAGCTCCACCCTTTGCGACGTGGTGTGCGGCACAGAAGGAAGAGAGAACAAAACGGAGGTCCACAGCTCTCCGTAGCGCAAGTCGTGCTGCGTTGAAAACAGGAAAGCGGCAACACCTCCTACATGCTTCTCCGTCCTTCAACCGATCACACGTTCGCCCCCCCCCCCCCACAGGAGAAAAGAAAAGTCAAAAGATAAAGAAAAAAATACAAATCAGTGCAAACACACACACACAAAAAGCTTACACGAAGACAGAAAGTGACGTGTTCGTCTTGTCCGTTATATATATATATATATATATCTTTCTTTTAATAATGAAGCTTGACGCGAGTTTCTAAGTGGGAGCAACACGTGCGGCAAGAAAACAGCACTTACGTGCTGCTTCTTTGTTGTGACACAGACGCAGAAAGAAGAAAAAAGAAAGAAAGCTCAACGTTTCGTCATAAAGCATGGGAGAAGGAAAATGGGGTAAAGAAAAGGATCTGACTTTTTATATAAGTCGTCATTCACACAGATCACACACGCTTGCGTACACAGGTACTTTTGGCTGCGCACATGCAGATCTCCGCGTATGAACATAACAGTCAGAAACTGACAGGTTACACAAACGGTACAAGGAAGAATAACTGTCAAATAAAACTTAGTCATTGGAGGGGTAGCACAAAAGATTTAACAAAAAAGCAGGCAAAAGGAATCCTCGCAAAAAGAAAAAGGAAGCTATCAGCTGCTGGAGGAAGTGAAGTTAAAAAGAAAGAGAGAGAGAGTTGGATAGGTGGGTGGCTGAGACGAGAGTGAGGGGGAGGGGCAGGACGGAGTTGATTGATGCCAGGCTCGATGACGCGACCAAGGTCGACATCGTTTTCTCCGCTAGCGCACGTCACTCAAACAGCACACCCGAGGACACCCATCTCGCTTGCATGACATCCACACGTTTTCAATGTACAGCAGTTTAAATACGGGGAAGAAAACAACTCAAAAGCACTACAAAAAGCAAAAAAATGTGAAAAGAAAAGAGGAGGGATATAGTTTTTCTTGACAATGCGTTTGCGTCGAAGTGAGCGACCGCTGCGCAAACGCCGGTTCACCACCCACACCTTGGCGAAGCCGCGGGTGCGAATTTGCGTGCGTTTGACTGAAAGTCTGCGCTTTCAAGTTGCGGGTCGCGTCAGCTGCAGTGAGCACGCGCTCCCGTCTCATGTTCGTACAACAACAACAAAAGTCTCCTTTCGTGTTTAGAGCTGGCACGGAGGAGAAGCAAGCGCTTGCGTCAGTGCAGCCACTCGGACAAAAGCACACATGCAGGAAAACGCGTGTCTTTGCGGACACACGAACGCCGTCACTTGGACTTCTACCTGCTCGAAGCGCCTACGAAGGCGCCACAAGGAGTTGCGGAACAAAGAATGTCTTGGCACCCAGCTGCTCCTGGATGCGGGCGAGATTCTCCAGCGTGCTTTGCTGCGCCATGGAACGGAGCTGCATCACGTACGACGAGTACGCGAAGCTCAGCAGACCCACGGCGGTGATACTCTGCGGGTTGCCGTCGGTGCCGACGACCTGCACCGTGTAGCGGCGTAGTGGGAGGGAGATCTGAGGGCCGTTGAACCAGATGCCGATGGAGGAGATGTTCTCCAACGCGGTGCGGCTCAGCTCCATCGTGTGCGGCTTCTCGGCATCCGGCAGGTAGAACTCTTTCGCTTGCGCAATGAAGGCGCTCCAGGTTTGGCACATGAAGTCTACCACCTGCTGGGGGTAGTCAGCCTGTCGGGCAGCTTCCACATCACGCTGGGCGGCCATGTTGAGCAGTATAATGGTGCTCGCGCGGCGGTCGCCTTCCGTCATCACACTCCGCTTCTCGTGCTCAGCAATGAAGGCGTCGATCTGTTGCTGCCTGCTCACGTCCGCCGCAGCCTTCTGCACCGTCACATCCTCGCGAGCGCACACGGGGGTCGTGAGAGACGCGCCGGACGCGCGGTTGGTGTACGAGACGGTGAATTGGCTCTTTGAGACAGGAGCCATTGCCGGCTGCGGCTTCATTAGGGGGTCCACCAGCGAGAGGTTGGTGGCCATGATGGGGGCGGTGATGCAGGACATTTTGGATCTTCTCCTATTCTCTTCTTATCCTTTTTCTTTTTGAGTACGCGTGCGCGTGTGCGGTCTCGCTCGGTTAGACTCCTCGTGCCGCTTGAAGCGCCCGCTGTATCTTGCAAGGGGATTCAATGGAAGCCGTTGAGAGCGGCGAAGCAGAGTAGAAGAGAACCGACAGTGCAGGCGGCAACAAGAGAAGAGAGTGGATCGTGCAACAACAACAACAACAAAAAAACCTCACACAAAAAAGAAGAAAACAACTCGGCGACTTTTCGAATCAGTTGTCGTTCCAAGACAGAAAATGAGAGCTGATGGACAAGCCAGAGAAAAAAAATAGTATTCAAAAGCGGTTCTGAAACAACAGTCCTTCTCTCGTGCCCTTTTCCCCCATGTGGGTGGCAAATCTGGATGGCGGCGTTTGTCTGTGTATCTGTGGGAAGGGGGTGCGCGGTGTTTTCGCGAGGAGGAGGCCTGCAGCGAAACTCCAGAAAGGCCACTGAGAGAGGGTAGCGATGAACGAAGTGAGGGGAGAAGAGCTGAGAAAGAAAGAAAGAAAAAACAGAAGAAGAAGAGAAATTACAACTTCGAATAAAATACAAAATAGAAAATGGAAACGAACCGAAGTCACAGCGCAACACCAACGAGCAAAACCCTCGCGTTTGAGGGAGAGATAGAACGAGAGAGAACGAGAGAAAGAGACCGGGTGTACCGCGATCCTAAGCTAAACACACCGATATGAAATAACGGGAGGAGCCAAAAAAGAGATACGAGAAAGAATGAAAAAAAGAAAGAAAAAGAATCACGGGATAGACAAAAGAATACTAAATAGGAGGAGAAAAGAAAAGAAAAACGGGTAGAAAAGGTTTTTATAGTTTTTAAAAAAGAATGTTTATCTTTCACGAGAGACAGCAGTGGACAGGCGAGGAAGACAAGAGGAAGAAAGAGTGGGGAGGGAGGGGAAAGAAGAAGAGAGTTTGAAGAAAGCCCAGAGCGCGCCTGTAGGGAGGACGCGAAACATCGCTATCGCAACATCAATTGAACTTCATGAGCACTCACGAAAAAGAGGAAAGCAGGAGAACCGGCTTCAGACACTTTCGCAGTGACAAATGGTGGTACCTGTGCGTTATTATCTTTTTCTTATCCGTTCTTTACTTGGCTCTGCCATGCCCGACGCGACAGCTCCTTTTTGAAAATCTATTTTACATTCAAGCACCTTTAGAGGGACGTTAAGTATTATGGTTCAACAGAAAAGAGACAAACGAGACCATTCCGTGACGCTTACCAATTTAAGTACCGAGCTCATCGCTCGACACAGCGCACGCATCAAGCATCGAATTTGGAAACAAAAAAGAGGCCGGTTCAGCACAGACCAACACAAACCGCATGCGGATGATGCGGTTCCCCGTTCGACGTGTTCAAGAGCGAAGGCGAAGAAGGACCAAGAATGTCAGAGTAGCTGTTTTCTTTTTCCCGCTCTCTTTTATCCGCCACGCGCTTACACACGAACTTCTACCCCCTCCCTCCCGGAGCCAACGCAGCAGCCCCACCACCACCAGACACAAGCTCTGTTCTTCTTCACTCCCACTCCGTCGTCCCTGGGGGCTTGGCGGTGAGGTCGTACATGACGCGCCCCACAAAGTCCAGCTGCTGCACCGCTGCCGCGATCTCTTCGAGCACCTTCAGCGGCATGTACGCGGACCCAGGTGTGGCGGGAACCCCGGTCATGAAGTCGCTTGTCAAGAATGTGCGTACCACCACACTGTAACCGCCTTTAACGTGAAAGCCCACCGGCACGAGGATGATCGGCACCTGGCTCAACACACGCACCAGCTCGTGCTCCATCAAGATCGCATTGACGGCACCGTCGGCCAGGCGCAGCTTGTCGAGCACGTCTGTCGTCAGGCAGGTTGGCGTCACCTCGATGGGGGAGTTCGGTTCTGCGGCGCCGAACATGAACACCACGCGGTTCACCGCATGAGCCGTCTTAGGGATCACCTTCGCCAAGTGCATGAGCGTTTGCCACTGTTCTGCCCTCGGGAATGCCTGCATGGAGAGGGCTGCAGCGTAGGCGTACGTGCGGCCGTCGCCCTGCACCCCCACCGTACGCACCGGCAGCACGCAGGCGGACAGTCCGGCAGTGCGCGCCAGCGTGGTGACGGCGGCATCGCCTTCACCGCTGCACACCCGCTTCACAGTAGCCTCGGTCTCCGCAAAGGCCGCATCGCGGAACGGGGTGCCGTCGGAACAGAGGGTGCGGATGGCGAGACCCGGCCCGGGGAAGGGCTGGCGCTCGACCAGGTGCCGCGGGATGCCCAGGCGCACACCGAGTTCCCGCACCTCGTCTTTGTGGTAGTCGCAGAGGGGCTCGATGATGCGGCCGGCGTCGCGCAGCTGACGGACGACGGCGGTGTCGTTGTGGTGTGTTTTGATGGCGTCCGCGTTGGCGCTGGCGTACTTGGAGCCCGACTCAATCAAGTCCGGCCGCAGGGTGCCCTGTGCGAGCAGGAGATTGTTCACGTCCAGCTGTAGCTCTTTGATCACGCGGTCGCACACCTTCATGAAGGTGTTGCCGATGATGTTGCGCTTCTCCTCTGGGTCCGTCGTCTCACACAGCTTCTTCGTCGTGTAAGAGGGGCGGCTACCCTTGGCGGCCATCTCGGTTGTGGCCTGCGCAAAGTCGTCCTGCGCCTTGACCAGATGCAGATGCACCCCGGCGGCCTGCAGGGCCTCGACGACCTGCGTGCTCTCGTGCAGACGCATGAAGCCGTGGTCGATGTGGATGCACTCCACCCGCTCCGGCCCCAGCGCCTTCAGCAGCAGCACCGCGCACACGGTGCTGTCCACGCCGCCAGAGGCCAGGCAGAGCACCTTCTGCCCACCAGCGGTGCGCTCCCGAATGAGGCGCAGCGCGACGGCCTCGCGGTCCTCCATCGTGAAGGTGAAGGCGCACCCGCAGAAGTGCAGAAAGTTGTAAAACATCGTCTTGCCGGACACTGTTAGCTCCACCTCGGGGTGGAACTGCACACCAAAGAGCGGCAGCGAGGAGTGCTGCACACCGGCGATGATGTTGGCAGAGCTGCGGGCGATCACCTTCATCGCCGGTCCGGCGGAGGTGATGGAGTCGCCGTGCGTCAGCAACACCGCCTCCTTCGGCTTCAGACCCGCGAAGATCGGCGAGCTCGTGTCCATCTCAATCTCGTCCTGGCCGTCTTCGCGGACTTTGCCTCGCTGCACCTCGCCGCCGAAGGTCTCCGCCAGCATCTGCATGCCGTAGCAAATACCAAAAACCGGCTTCCCCATGGTGAAGAGGGCCTTGTCATAGCGCAGAGCGGAGGCGTCGTTCACGGAGCACGGCCCGCCGCTGATGATGACACCCTTCAAGTTCTCGTCGTTGCGCAGACGCTCGACGGGGGTGTCGAGGGGCAGGATGACCGTCTCCACACGCAGTTCACGCACCTTGCGGTCGATGACTTTGCCGTACTGAGAGCCGGCGTCGAGAATGGCCACGTACTCGCCAGCAGGAGCTCCGTCGTGCGCCATTATTACCTTGTTTTTTTGTTAGTTTCTTTGAAAAACAAATGTATACGCAGCAGCGGAGAGAACTAAAAACGAATGCGCACAGTTCTCCAATAAAGCGCGCGAGAGTGCGTCTGGCTCGTTCTGACGGCGTTGTGCGCGGTCGTAACGTTATTGGAAAAAAGACTCAGCGTCCTTGCGAGAGAAAGACAGAGGAGGTGGTCGAGCGATGAGGTGGCTGATGGGTGCACGAAGGACTTGGAGCGGTTAGGGTTAGGGGGGGGGGGCCCGTCAAAACGGCAATGGTATCCATGAAGCCGGCGCTACATCGGTCATACACATATATTTTGCGTTAAAAAATAACGTATCGGAGGTACCTGCGACTGGCGATGCGACGCAACGATTTCTCCTTTTCTTTTAGATCCCTTCTTTTGTATATCATGGACAAACACAGCAGCGTTCGCAGCTTTCTCCGGAGCACACGAGCTTCAACGGCCAACGCAAGGAAACCCTGAAGTGGGGCACGGCAGCCACTGTTTTCGGCATGGCATGGTCGTGCTTTTTGCCTCGTGTGCGTGTTTTCGTTAATAACGGCCCAGGCGCGATCAGCACATCATTGCTGCTTCACGAAAACGCGCAGGAAGGCGCCGTTGAATTCCATACCCTCCATGTTGGCTGCTGCTGCCAAGGCGTCTTCCCGCTCTTCGTACGTGACGTCAGCGGCAGCCGCAGCGCTCGCCCCTCCGCCTTCGCCCACGGCGCTGTAATCGACGACCTCACCGAAGCACGCGCAGAGACGCAGCAACTCCTCCTCACTATACTTGGTTGGAAGGCTCCGTACGCGAATGGTAGTGCTCATGATGAAGACAGGGGTGTGTAGTGTACCTCCCTCTCCACATGTATAAAGCCTGGTCTCTGCCGTGCTTTGAGGAGCGTTGCACTGCAGGGATACATCGGTTCAGTTGTGACGGAGTAGAAAAGAAAAGGAAAGATGAAGGCAACGTAAAAGAAGAGATCAGGCGACCGCTTTGGAGATGACGACGAACCCCCAAAGCACTGACAAACGGCTGATGTGGATGTCAAACACATGAAGTGCTCCTTGACATGAAGCGTTCTCCAGAAGTCTGTAGCACTTCTTGCAAAGGAGCCGCGCTTTGAAAAGACAGCACTCCGAACAAAGTGTCAAATTCTGTGTTCATTGCAGTTTATCGTCCATAGACGTTTGGGGGAGTCACCTGTCTTTGTCTGTTGCAGCACCTTTTCCTCCACTGCTCAGGTGCGCTGTTTTGAGTTTTCTGCGGAGACAACCGTGGATCTACAAAATAGCAAAACAGAAGAAGAACGAGAAGCACAAAACACCTCGTGCATCTATCGCGATGCGACGGAGACAACGCGGAGACATGCAAGGAAGACTCAACCGCGCATACACACACACACACCCTCATACCCGTACACACGTAGGAGACAAACAAACAGGCGAGAAACAAGAAGCGCAGGGAAATCTATCAGTCAACAAATGCGGACAAACCATCACTCTAACATCGACCGTGCAGGAAAAAAAAAACCGCTTGAGAGTATATAAAGCAAGCCCTTGAGCGGAACACTGCTTGAAACGGGCAAGAGAGGTCGAGTTTTGGTGACATCGAAGGCGGCAGGCGACACCATTGGTAGAAAAAACACGAACGAACACCAAGAAGACACCATGGAACGAAAGTTTCATGCTCTTTATGCCGACACCATGGCCCGCAGTTCAGCAAGTGTCTTCATGTTGTCCTGGATGTGAATGTTGTTCGCCTCCTGCAACAGGTCTGCCCAGATGTCCTTGCTCTCCTCTGCTGCGGCCACTTCGTCTAAAACGTGCTTGTGTGTGTTCGACTTTGCCTTCCACTCCTTCATGGCTTGCTCCAGCGCCCACGACTTCGCCTCCGCCTCGGTGGCCGCCGTCGTCTCTGCGATGCGGCTCCTCATCTGTCGCATCTTCTCGTCGTGGGCGGCCTGCTCCTGCGGGATGGCCGTCTCGTACTTCTTCACCAGCGCCAGCAGCTGCTCACGGGCTTCGTCGCGCGACTTCTGGAACGTCGCAAGCCGCTCCCGCACCCCAGCGTCCTTGTCCTCTGCCTCTTTTGTGCGAGTCGTCACCACCTGCATGCGCTTGTGCAACACGCGCAGGTGCTCTGCGGTGCGGCGGCGGCGCTCCTCGACCTTGCGCAGCAGCTCTTCGGTCTCGCGGGCCATGCGCTGCACCTCCTCCTTTTTGCTGACCACCTGCGCCTCAATGGCACCGCTGGTGTTGTGGATCGTCTCCTTCTCAAGGTCCCATTGCTGCACCATCTTCGCGTGCTCGTCTTCCACCTCCTGCAGGGCCTTGCGCGCGCCTTCCAGCTCTGTGCCTTTATCGGTTAGGTCACCCTTCAGCACGCGCCAGCGCTGAATGAGCTCGGTCACCTGCGACTTGTCCATCGTAAGCGAACGTTTTTCTTTCCTTTTATTGGGTTGATCTAAAGTGAGTCTACGAGTTCGCCGTGCACGAACACGTGAAGTCTATTGAGGGTTTGCCTGGGTGCGAGGCTCTGCGAGATGTCTATATGCGAAAAGTGAAAAAGGTGCCTTTGCTTTCTGCTTCTTCGACCAGAAGCCGTCACGTTCTTGCGTATGTGCTGCGGTGGTGCGAAACGACACGACCTCAATGAAGGAAAGAGACAAGAAAAAAAAAAGAAAGGGGTGGAAGCAACGAAGGTTGAGGGAATCCGCAAGAGAGTCCAACGTGTGCAGGACGACACGAAACCAACATACGTCAGCTGCAGGTGACTTCAATCAGCAGCTTTTTCCCTGTTTCAGAAGTGTGTGAACACTCGGCAGGAAAAAAAACACGAGTGCAAGTGTACTTTTTTGTTCGGCACCTTCGTCGAAGCCATCTGTCGCTCTCCATTAAGCCACCGTCGCTCGTCGAGAAGTACCGGTGCCACCGACACACGGCATCCACGTACAGTACGTCTAAAGCAGCGAGCTGTTTTGCTTTGTGTAGGCAAATCTGCCTTCAATGATTACTTTATCCCAGACGTGCTCGTGACACGTGGAGAACAAAAGGAGGAGAAACAAACAATACAAAGCGCGCTAGAGAAATAATAGTAGTAAAAGGGAGAAAACAAATTGCAAAAAACGAATCTAGCACAACGAGAACAGATGTATCCGTGTTACTAGGCAGTCAGTGAGACCAGAGGAGCGTATCACGGTCGAAGGCAGCTGTAAATGCCCCTAAAAGGAAAAGAAAACAAGGAAAATCAATCTATTTCACCGGCTTCATCCAACACAGCGGCGCATTTCGGTGCATCATACGAAATGGGAGGGTCCACTCTAGCACCAAACGCGTTCCAACGGCATGCATATGTGGAAGATATATATATATATATATAT
>NW_015438357.1:19701-30875 GCF_001293395.1 Leptomonas pyrrhocoris
AGATATATATATATATATATATATATATATATATATATATATATATTTGGTGAAGAAAACAAAAAGTGAAGAGGCAACAACAACAAAAAAGCGGCAGCTCAGAGACATCGTGTCCGATAAGAGCGTCGAAACGAGAAAAGAAATGCGTCCTTATCAACAACACCACGAAATGGGAGCGCTGAAAGTGATGGGGACCAACCACATCACCAAACAGCAACAGCGGAAGATCAAATTGTTCAAAGTGAAGTGCAAATACAGAGAAAACACATCAGCAAGAACAACAACAAAGAAGAGAAAACAGTGAAAAAACAAAGTAGCATATTTAGAAACGTGCAGGTAAACAAAAAGCGAGCGCAGAGTACGGTATTTTTTTAAATAAAGAAAAAATTACTACAAACGCTGACCACAGCGGAATGAAGGAATTTTGTGTCCACAACGTGTAGCAAAAAAGCCTGAAAAAGAGAATTTCACTTGGCTTGCACAGCTCGGACACGTTCTTTACCTTCTCTCCTAAATCACCTTCTCTGACACAGGAAAGGGAAGTGAGGAAGAGAGCGGCAGAAAACTGTAAATGCCACGCGACAAACAACGAAGAGGACAAAAAAGACTAAAGAAAAGTGAAGGGTCGAGAAGACATAAACTAACTCAGTTACCTTGAATGAGCCATGGCGAAATATAGAGGATGAATGAGAAGGGTGAAGAGGAAAACACAAAGCAGAAACGGAGAGGGGAGCACATATCTCAACAACAAAAAAAAACCTGCTAATTCTATTTAGATTACGCACACACAAAACAATTAGAGAGGGAGAGAGGGAGACAGATAGAGAGTAAGGAGCAGTATTGAGCGGCCCTCGATATACTTCGTTGCTGCAGCAGCAAGCGTGTCTTCGAATTCAGATATCGTTGCGTCTGCGGCCCCCTCTTGTTCATTATTATTAGTTTGATCGTTGCCAAGGTTCATTGCCGTTTTCCAGTAACGTGATTCAGTAGAGCAAAAAAAAAGTTTTAGAAAGAGAAAAGATTACAGCACAGGAGCCAATTAAATGTTTACAAAATGGAGTGTAACGACGTGACAAGCATTGCCCGCGTTAGCCGTTAAAAAGAAAAAAACAAAACGTCCACAACCTGGTAGTAAAGGGAGGAAGTATTTAGTTTAATTACGCATATTGGTTTGTTCACGTAGCGTGTCGCGTGTGCCGCACTGTCTCCGATCGTGTTCTCCCGTTCGTGGATAAAGTAGCGCATTGCAGCTCAAAAGAGAGCCAAATGTGCAGAGGAGGGATAGTGTGAACAAGAAAATTAAACAACAGAACTCAAAAAAGGAAAACAAAGTGGTGTCCTCTGATTGTTTTTTCGATGGCTCAGCATTATCTATTTTCATCAAAATTACTGTCACCGTGGTGAGCATCTAAGCACCTCTTTTCCACAATCATTCTTTCCTTCATCGTTTTCTCTTTTGCCCAGCCCCTCTTTTAGTGCTGTACACCAAAGGTATCCGCCGAACGTGCTACACAGTACGTCGGGATTTTAAAAGTTCGTTGCCTCCTTTTGCCTTTTTATATTACCTGATCGCGTAAATTATTCGTTTTTCTTCTCCCCTCCCAACCCCCCGACGTGAAAGACTGGAGTTTTGCTCTGGCCAAGGTGGCCGAAACACACGAGGAAGAGATGGAAAGGATGAAAAGAAGAGAAAGAAAAAAGAAAACCGGCGTTGTTGCATCAATCGATTTTTACCAACCAAAAAAATATTTAATAAATCCAAAAAAAAGGCAGAACCAACATCGCAAGTCGAAAAGAAGAAGAAAGATAAAAACAAACAAACAATAAACACGCTGTGCTCACAACTTCAAATGATAGAGCGAGAGACAGCTTTACTAATTTCGAAGAATATATATCAATATATAAAAGTAACACCGCTAATCAACAACAACGACAACGATTTGGCGAACATCTCTTTATCTGTTGTAGCCCTGCAATGACCCCGCTCCTTAAAAAAAAAAAAGCAAAAGCACGCGAGATCAGTCGTTGAAAGAGAACTACACCATCACCGACAAGGGAGTGCTACTACAAGAAAGGAGGAAGCAAAAACGATCCTGTGGTCTGCTCCCCTCCAGAAGAAAAACGGACGGAAAGATAAACAGATAGTAGACTCATTTCATTGCGCTTCTTGCACGTCCGCAAAGCAGCATCGCCTTTTTTTTTCTCTCGTGTGTTTCACCACCTCAAAAACCGTACGCTTCTGTCGCTGTGCGTCTTTTCATCAACACGTGCCGACTTCACATCAAAGTTGCGTTGCCTTCCGCGCTTGTGCGTGTGGGTATTAAGTCAACATAACGCAGAAGAAGAAGATGATTTCACAGACGTTGACACAGTTCGCCGGGGAGAAAAAGAAAACACCATTGGGAACACGTCCACACAGAAACGACTGTGTACTTTATTAACAGAAATAATAATAAAAAGAGGCACTCATGCTACACTGTAAACACCGATCAACAGCATGAACAACAAGAGAACAACAGAGATGATCCGCCGATATTAAAGGACTCCTAAAAGAAATATATATTTATTATGGTTAAAAGAAAAAGATAAGTCGATGCGCATTGAGCGTTTTTCCTTCTTAAACGCGATTTTTTAACGTGCCACTCTCACGCACGTCATTTCTTCTCATTGGCGAGAAAATGTTTTTTTTTTCGCTCTCGTGCGGGTTCTTTAACGGCTCCTTCGCCAACTGTGATGTGTGAAATGCGCAGGAGGCGCCGGAAGTTCAAGGCAGCACGGGAGCACCGAAAAGCAATCTGCCGACACCAAGGAGAAAAAACCCCACAAAGAGAAAAAGAGAGGGGGAGCAGCGAAAGTGATCCATCTCACACGCGACAACAGAGCAACAACCACAAAAACAGTAATTCACGAAAAAGTGAAAGGAAATAAAGGCGCAGAAAAATAAAGAAGAACACGTGTCAATGCGTATTCTCGGCGTTATCGCACCGGAAAGGGGCTCAAACATCGAAGGAGGAAAAAGAAAAAGAAAAGAAAAAGAAATGTGAAAAGACCGTATAGTATATATGAAAGAACGCAAAGCCGCTACGTGCCGTAATAACACAAGCACACACGTAAAAAGGAAAGGAAGGAAAAAGAGCCAGCTCCTTTACAGATCCATTGATGGCAGAGACCCATTCCGCATTGCACCCCCTACGGTTGCGTTGGGGCTAGCAGCGAGGACATTTGCAAAGAGGAGTGCTTTCATCTCCTCCTACGAACGAGTCATTCCTTTCTTTTATTGGAAAGGCATCGGCATCACATACATGGGCTGATTAGTGGTGTTCTGCATGGCCTGCGGCATCACGCCAGGAGACGCCTGCGGCACGATGTAGCACTGCCCATTTGGTCCTTGCATCACCATGTAAGGCTGCGTCATGAGCTGCGGCGGTTGGGCAGGCATCGGGTACATCATCTGCTCCTGGCCGAAGTGCGGCGGCGGCGGCGGCGGCGGCGGCAGGCTGCCGGGGGCGGCGTTCATCGGCTGCCACCCACTGGCCGACGGCACAAAAACGGTCTTGTTCGGCGGGCCCGCCTGCACGTTGTTGATGGAGGTGCCGAGCGGCCTCTGGTGTGGTGTGAGGGGGTCGTGGCTGGAGCTCGACGAGCGCGAGGAGCTGAGCGAGTCGCCCTTCTTGTCACGTCCGCTCGTCGTCAGCGGTGTCTCGCGGGTCCGGACACTGCCGCGGCGGGTGCTGCGACGACGGCCGCTCTCGCTGTTCGCGCTGGAGCTGCAGAGGGACAGCGCCTCGGGGTCCGAGAAGGAGCCCTCGGCGCGGTCGTGCACCTTGTAGTGTACGACGTGCACGAACTGGCAGTCCTCGCCAAAACAACAGATGCCGTTCTTGGAGTAGTGTGCGCAGTGCTGCATTGTCACGGCAGGCTGCTCGTTACGCTTGCACTGGTTGTAGTACTCCTGCGCGCCGCGTGTGACGAAGAGCACGCTGCTGTCGTAGGCGTCGACCGGCGTCGGCGTGTTGGGTAGCGCAACGCGGAACTCCACCCCGGGCGGCAACGTCGGGTACGTCTTTGTGGACGTCCACCGTGTGTGAAGGGAGTGTCGCAGAATGAGGCCGTCCGGCATGTAGATGCATGTGCCGATGTCTGTCGCCCCCCCGCCCCCCACAATTGATTCGAGGGGGTTCGAGTCGTCTACTGTGCTGAAGGCCGGCACCGCCGTCCCGGCCGTAAGAGGCTCGTTGAGCTTCTTCGTCAGGATATCCTCCGCCGACGCGAGCGTGACGACGTTCGGGGCACCCGTGGCGTTGCTTGGCACTTGGTACTTGAGCGCGTCCTCCGCGTCATCGACATTCAGGGCGCAGTGCACCTCGCGACAGAGCGACCCGTTCAGGCACTCCTTCGTCCTGTTGTACTGCGAGCAGACGAAGAGCTTGTTGCGGCTCTTGTTCGGGCCGAGTTGGTTGTAGTCGTGCAGGTAGTCGAGAACACCGCGGGTGACCTTCACCTGTCCGGAGGCCACCGTGAAGAGGTGGTCCATGTCGTGGCAGAAGAAACGGACGCAGAACCCGACCGGTAGCGTCATTTTCTGAATTTCCGCCTCCGTCATCAACTCCAACTCATCGATGGAGGGGATTTGGATGGTGTCCCACTTCTTGGAACGCATCTTCTTGCTGCGCGACGAGTTCGCAGAGTGAACGGACATCTTTCTCGGAGATGGTATTCTTCGTTCTCGTTTCCCAGTTCACCTAAGTTTTACTCAGAAAAAAGAAATTATGTACTAAAAAAAAGCTTCAACTGGAAGCTTACACCAAAATCGAAGAAACGGTCGTTAGGCGCCAACCACGCAGATATTAAATTAGCGCTAAGGAAGACCGTGTTTACGCAGCGAGGTGCACGCGTTTACGACGTGGTAGAATTGAGGGAGATCACACACAACGTCGACTGCAACAAACATCAAACAGAAAGGGAAAACAGAGAAGAGAATTTGCTGGACAACGCGCGTGAAGCACCGTAGAAAAACGGAATCCACAAAGGGTGCGCGTGTCAGTATGTTTCAGGCACGTCCAAAAAAACAAACAAAACCAATAACAACAACAACAAAAAGGGCCTTAAATGACACTGCGATGGTCGGAGTAAGGAAAGGTCGTACACGAAGATGCGAAACCGTGGTACAGCCGATCAGCAGAATGAGACGAAGCAAGAAGAACACAACAGCGAAATAAAAAAAAGCGACGTCGGCCGTGACACTTCGTTTTCGAAATCTCCGTGTCGATCGGTTCACCGAAAAAGATCCAGTTAGATGCAATACGTTTTTTCCCTTCTACCTTTGTCTCTCCACACCGTTACGTATAACTGTTTTAAAACAGCGTGCGGCACGAATGGGTGTGCTGTTGCTGTTGCTGTTGCTGATAGGAGCACGCACACAAGAATCACGAAAACAGGAAAACAAAAACAAAAAGAAGAAGATCGACGAAGGCGCAGTAATCAATAAACGACAAGAACGAAACGATTGTCTTTTCACAGATTGTAGAGTGCGATATCGGATAGAACCAACGTGTACGGCTGTAATTACAACACACGCCTTCCAATGTACCTGTGCGTACGTGTGCGTCTGAAAATGCGGAAAAACACACACACACACACAAATGAGGTGACTGCTTCGACAGTGTCCAATAAAAGACGACGTTCAACAGTTCTCACCAGAGTATATATATATATATATAAATAGATAAAACACGAAGGCAACGACAGGAAGGCTATAAAGCGCTGAAGGGTGAATGGCAATTTGCGAGATTAAACGTAAATGTTTGCGTGTGAGATGAAGGAGAAAAAGAGCAAGACAAGAGAAGAAAAACAAGCGCGCACGCAGAACTATTCTGATCGCTTACACCAACAGCTACAGTATCAAAAAGAAAAAAGAAAGAAATGAAAATGATGAGAAGCGAGTACAGAAGAAAAAAAAACGCAGTTCTAACGAGTAGAAGCTAAACACCAGCTCGAGTGAACAGGTATCTGGTTGTGAAATATCACGGAAGAAGACAACCGAACAAGAAATGGCCAGGGCGCCGCACGTTGCAAAGATGAAAGACAGAGTAAGAATTGTAGAGAAGGCGAAAGTTCGGAAAACGAAGAGAACAACGCTTGCTCAAGAAAAATTTGCGTTTGTATAGAATCATGCAGGACGGATTCTTACACACGACAAAGCTGAAAGAAGAGAGAAGGCCGTCCTCCAACGTGCGCATTGTTAGTCTCCGCGTCTCCGTTGATCCTTTTTTCGGTGAAGGGAAAGCGTCGGTATGCAACGAAGAGCTCCAAAGAACATTATAGAAGGAGCACTTCCAACCACCCGCTTTGCTGCCTTGGTGTTCATTTTTCCCTGCGCTATTTCTTTGTGTATTTCGTTCCTATTAATTAAAAACCTTGTTTCTTGAGATTATATGCATACGACAGCTAATACAGTGACATTTTTTGTTGTTGTTTGGTTGTGTTTGCTGTCGCGCGTGAAGAATCAAAAATCTCGGCTGCATGTCAACGAGAAAACAACCAAACAACAACCAGAAGAAAAAAAAAGACATACAAAAAGTAACATAGTACAAAAAAGAAGAAGTGTATCTCGGTGACTCACAGACGCATGAAGTCCCTGCACGGTTCGGATGCTTCCACCAAGACTGAGTCAACCCCATCAGCAGCTAATGCACCGCGCTGCGTATTACAGTGTCTGATGCATGTAAATTCCTAACGAGCGTAAAACAGTGGGTACTTGAATCTTTACTCCGCAATCCCGATTTCTGGTTCCCCCTCTCCTCCTCCTCCTCCTCCTCATCCGTCCCCCCCTCTCCCTGTGTGTGTTCTGCAGCGACCGAATACTCGACCGTCGAGGAAGCGAGCCGAAGTGGACACAAAATCCGAAGCGCTTCGACTGCGTTTGCGCCCATATGCACCTAGGTAAAAGAACAACGACAACATTCAGCACTGACGGTGAGAAAAAGACATGTATCTCGTCGCACCTCCTCAAGTGCTCGCTCTCTTCTGTGATCGTGACGACCTAACACGCCCTTCTCCACATCTCCAACCACAGAAAGGCGATCAGCGTTAACAAAAAAAAAAGCACAATCAAGAGAACAAAGAAGCACTCAACATATATGTATATGTATGTTTTCCCTACGTGTAAGCCACGCGAAAAAAAAAACGGGGAGGAAAACAACAACAACAACCAGGCGAGGTACAGGAAATCAAGTACACACGGCGCACCGCACATGCCCCCAAGGTCAACACAGGAGACCCAAGTAGTACCTTTGTATATGCCCGGCAACACCGCATACACACACGGAGACCAGGCGAGGGAGGGAGGGAGACACCCACCTGCCCAAGAGCAGCGATCGGCGAAGCACAAGAAGAAGCGCATCTCAACGCAGACGAAATGGTAGGATCCCGCCATTTTGAGTTTCCACCATCTCAAACTGATGTCCCGCTTCCTTCCACGCCGAGTTTGTCCTGCAGTTCCGTAATGCGCTTCACGGCATCCTTGCGGCGCTGCCGCCACTCCCCTTCAAGCGACTGCAGCCCGTCTGTGCGGAAGAGAATGCGCATTAATTCTTCGTAAAACCCTTTCCGCTGCAGGTCGGTCAGATTTGTTTTCGTCGCCTTATCAATCTCCGACGTGTCCTTCTCGATCTCGAGCAGCGTGATCGTCTCGGGGTTGGAGTACTCGCCTGCCGCGACGAAGACGCGGGTGTCGGCACGCATGCCCAAATCGAAGAGCTTCGCCTGCGGGTTCTGCGGAAGGATTTTGCCACGGAAGACCACCTGCGCCTCCCCACCAATCTCAGGGACCTCGGCCACGACCGCCAACACCAAATCCACCACGGAGGACTCGCCATTCATCTGCACCTGGACGACTCTCTTGAGGGACGGGATGTGACACTCCACGGTAAAGCGCACGCGCAGGCGGTGGTTGTGCTCGTCCTCCGCCGCATTCTGCACGTCCACCGCAGGGCTGCTCGGCTGCGCCGCGGAAGGTGAAGGCGGTGCCGCGGCTGGCGCTGAGCTCGGCTGCGGCTGGGGCGGTGATGGCGGCGGCGGCGGGGAGAAGCGCTGCGGTGGCGCTGCCGCCGTGGAGGACGGCGAGGAAGACGCATCGACCGCGTCCGTTGCGGTGTTGGGCGTGCGCGCGCTGTTCACCCGGTTCGCCTGCCCACGTGCGCTGCCAACGCTGTTGTTGCTTGGTGAGACGCCTTCGCGGACGGCGGCGGCGGCGGCGGTCGGCGGGGGAGAGGCGTCGACGGGTACCGGCGGGGTCGGCGCGTTGGCGGCGCGTGACTGCGGTGCGGCGCCGTCGGAGCCGTCCGACTCCGCGCTGGTCGAACGCATCTTGCGAGGCGACCTTTTCGGTGGGTGTTTCTTGACGGTGCTGGCGGTCTTGTTCTTCTTGTTGGAGTCTGGCGAACCGTCCGTCTGGCTCATTCGGCGCGGCTCCGCGTTGTTCGCGTTGGTGTTGTTCATCTCCGCCGGTTTCGTCTTGCGCGAAGTACCCGAGTTTGGCGGCGCGGAGGTGCGGGGAGACGTACGTGCCGGCTCCTGCGGTCGTTGCTGATACAGCTGTGGCTGCTGGTGCTGCTGCCGCGGGGGTAGCGGCTGCCTATGCGACTGCATGTCCGCCGGTGTGGCGATCATGAGGGAGCCAAACGGGTAGTCGCACACGTATGAGTTGTCATCTGCGATGAGGCCGTTGTACAGCAGACGGGTGTTGGGGTCGTAGTTGTACTCGTCAATAAGAAAGTTGCGCAGCTCACCGACAGGGCAGGAAAGGGGCAGCGCCAGGTCGATCGTTTCGCCCCGAGTGGAGCGGATTTGCGCCTTTGTCTGCTCCGGCTGATAGCCGTAGTAGGCCATGGTGCGATCTAAAGGCAAAAAAAAGGATCAATATATAAAGATATAAGTAGATTGGCGATTGTAAAGCAAGTGGAAAAGAAAGAAGGAAAAGAAAAAAAACGCAATACGGTGCTGTCTTCTCACCGGAGCGTGTTGTGGCGGCACTGAGAGGATTTTCCTGCAACGAGAAAAAGTCTACAATCCCAATCGCGAAGATGCGTCAAAGTGAGTTGCGAGGACAAAAGGCGCAATACTCGAAAGCCGTGATGTATTTCCTTGACCGATGCAGGTAGAGATGTGGCGGCGTAGGCGTCGAATACGCCTCAATCCACGAGGGCAGAGCGATGTGAAGAAGGGCAGCTTTTGTTCTTGTCGTGCGTTTGACCTTTTCGACGAAGCGAGATGGACTGTGACTTCCCCCTTTTTTCTTTTTCCTTTTTTTCCCCTTTTTCTTTATTTGCGTGCGTTTCCGCATCACACGAGATCATCATAGTCGAAAGAGTGAGAAAAAAAGAAGTGGCATAGATGGGCAGCGAGGGAGCTAAGGAGGCAGTCGTTGAGGATCGCAGCGGCCACGGGGAGTGAGAGAGGAAGGTGGAGAGAAAAGAAAACATCTTTTCCTCTCTTATCCTGTACTCCGCGACTTCAAGCGTAGAGCCAGTAGAACATCTTTTCTTTTTTGAATTCGATCATTTGTGTTGACTTCTACACGAGCAGCTGCGCTGCCAAGAAAAGAGAGAAGAGAATAGTGTGAAGCTGGTGTGACGGGGAAGGGAAAAGAAAGGCGTCGCTATCCACCGCTCTTGGATTTAGGTCAGCGGGGCGTACTGCACCGCCTGGCCGGGAATGCGGTACTCGCGTGCGTAGCGCACCATGATGTGCTGGAAGTTCTGACTTGGCGCCAACAGCACCTCCATGTACGCTTGTAGGTCCTCTTGATTCCACTTCTGTGGGCGGAGCTCGAAAAGCGCGCAGAGGCGCGCCGCGAAGTCGTTGGTCAAGACTTCCTTCGGCATCCACCACAGCGTCCCCTGCAGAGCAGTGCCATTACCGAGGCTGACACTTCCCGCGCCTGCGCGCGGCTCCACCACCGCACACCCGCGAAGTTGTGCCACAAAGAGTTCTGCTGCCTTCGGTGCGTTGCGAGAAGGGACGCCGGCGGTACCGAAGAGCGACGACGGAATGCTGTTCCACCACTTATCCAGAAACACCTCCAGCGGCAGCCCGCGCGCGACCTCGCCGGTGCGCAACGTGCGAGGCGTCACGTCAGCGGCGGTGTCGAAGATGCCGGCAGCGAGACCAGTCAACACACGCGGAATGTTCAGCACACCCGCCATCCCTGCCAGTGACACGTCTTCCTCATCAGCCGCAGCAGGCGACGCTCCGTAGACTGCCTCCAGCGAGCGCAGCACGACGTCGGGGTACACCGCGGGGCACAGGTGGAGCCGCACCGCTTGCCAGGACATCCCCGCTGGGTCGGCAGCATCGAAGTACGTCAGCACCGCTCCTAACGCCTCGAACACGAGGGACGGGTGCAGCAGGCGTACGCGTCCGCGGTGCACGACGGCGCCGATGTCCTGCAGGAGCTGCGCCAGCTCGGCGGGGCTGCTATGAAACCGACGTGTCAACTCGGTAAAGGTGTACCCGGCAGACGCACCACCACTGCTGCTGCTGCTAGGTGCTGCCCTGCTTGTCTCGCCATTTTCCGTTTCCGCGCCTTCTTCGAGCTCGTCAATCGCCACGTACGAATCAGCCAGAACGGTTAAGATGTTCCGCTGCGGGTGAGCGGTGTGGCTGTCAAACATGCGGCTCAGCGACGCCACCACCACGTCGTCGTTGCACTCCGGAACTCTCGCGCGAGGCAACGGTTCCTCCGGCGGCACCGTCGTCACATTTTTTGACTCAGCAGCGGTTTCCTGCAGCGCGCGTGCACCAGTGGCGTTGAGGCGACGCTGGGCAAGCATCATCACGTTAGAGTACTCCACTCGACGCACGGAGCGCGTGGTGGTCTCGTCATGCAAGCAGAGCTGGTTCTCGCCTTTCATGATGAGGACGACCGAAGCGTCTTCCTCGGGGTCTGTCGAGGTGCCAACAGCGGCACGAGCGCGCTTGTGTCGCGACGAGCGAAGGCGTTCCTGTGCGGCTCGTGCTGCTGCGCAGGGATGCTCCCGGAAGCGCTTGAGCCACTCGTCGTCCATTGACAGCAGGCGAAACTCGTGCCGATCTGCGAAGTCAGAGCGAACGAAAATGTGGTTCATTGAACTCGATGGCGGTGTCTCCTGACGTTGTCGTGTGAGTGTGTGTGT
>NW_015438357.1:31035-33903 GCF_001293395.1 Leptomonas pyrrhocoris
GAGATGGTGAAGAGAGGCCGCGAATGTTTACGGAGGTGTGTGTTAAAACAAGTAAAAAAAAAGATTGTATCGTTCCAGCAGTGTGTCCAA
Source organism: Leptomonas pyrrhocoris (assembly GCF_001293395.1). NCBI lineage: Eukaryota > Euglenozoa > Kinetoplastea > Trypanosomatida > Trypanosomatidae > Leptomonas > Leptomonas pyrrhocoris. The sequence continues at coordinate 31,126 of NW_015438357.1, forward strand.
TTTATGCCACTGTGACGATTTTGAGAAAGTAAGTTTCTCTCTCGATCAGTGATTTCACCTTTCCTTGTTCTCTTCGATTCTATGCTCTGCTTCTCCACAGCTGTTCCTCTTTTTTTTTTGGTGGAAAGCTAAGATGTGTGCTACGGCGCAGGTTGTATTGGCCGCTTGCTGGCGAATACCAAGAGGGGAAGAGGGAAGGAGAGGGGAGAAAGAATGAGATGATCTAATGTGGATACTGGCACTTATTGCATCGCGATTAACACACGAAGAATACCATGCAGTGAGTGAAACAGTTCTGGACTCCACAAAAAGCACCCTCTGACGTTGGATACATGGTGAGCGACACACTCACACACACACACACATCCAAAAATCCCTCTCGCTCTTTCAGTGATGAGAGGAAGAGCAGCTGTCATCTCTGCGCTTCATTGCGTGGTGTTCCGTGAAACAACCGTCAAAAAAAAAAAATACAAATCAGCGCAGGAGCTGCACAGTGAGCCGAAATGACGAGTAAAACGAATGTGCAGCACAGAATGCGAATTTCCGCCTTTCGCCTTTTCCGTTTTTCATCTGGAGCATGTGTTCCCTGTTTTTTTTTTACTTTATTTTGATTGTTAGACACTTCTTTAGCGCACCTTAGATAAATTTTGACGTTAACGAAATAGATATATATATGTAAAAGAAACTGAATCGAAACGGTTAACAGATATACATGATGTCCCCAAACAACAAAAACAAAGGAAATATGAAAAAAAAAAACTGTCGAAGATAGAACGGGGAAACACACACACGCGCACGAAGGAAGATGAAAACAACAACAACAACAAAAAAAAAATAAGCAAGAGAACAGCACCGTTGGTGTGTACGCTTCACACTTTCTCTGTGTATAAGCGAGTACAAAGACAAAAAAAAATGAAGAGGGAGAAATGTACACTGCTCTTTCTCGATTGTGGAAGCAACTCGTGCACATATATACATTTGCTCAAACACAACAGCCCATCACAGAACTAGGAATGGCGCGTCTGTGTGCTCGCTCTACGCAGCTCAGTTCAGCACTCGCGCGACGCAATAAATAAATAAACATATATAAGCAAAATCAGAAGAAGTAGGAAGCAGTCAATGAAAAAGCGATAGAAACACAACAACAGCTGCAAACACACACATACACACACACTCAAAAGGGTAGCGTTTGGCCGCCGCTTCGATTCCGCTCACGGAGCCGGACACTTGCTAACTGCCCTCTTCACGCATCCGCTGTACCTCTCGTCCCCCTCTTCTTGGGGAACTTCCTGCGCAAAGACCATCTATTGGGACACGCAGAAAAAGAAAAAAAAAGGGATCATTAAAAGAAGGTAAAAGAAGAGGTGGAGAGTGCTGCTGTTGGCCACAGGAGCAGTAGAAGGGAGCCAAAGCCTTGGGGTGCGGCAATTTGCTCTCAGAAAGACAGAGTTAAATCACCGCGGCTTTTGCTGAAGCAATGAAAATGGGAGCTGTTAAGATAGTCGCTGCTTTGCTTGATCAAGATATTTTCTTTCCACCAACGAATGTATCCACATTTGCGTGTCATAGGACGAAACAGAAAACAAGCAAACAACAAAAAAAAAGGATTGCAGGAGAGATGCGCACAACGGCCAAGGTGACTGCGTTTGACTCCACCTTGGGCTCCTCTCCTCACCCCCCCCCCTTCCTGTCTCCCGCAAGAGTGACGTCGGCACCAGCGTGAAAGAGACGGAGGAAGAGGAAGAAAAAAAAAAAGGTTGCTCCAATGGAACACCGAAGACAAAAATATGACACACAAATTGCTTTTCCTTTTGCTGGGTTCTTTTGGACAACGCGACGCAACCGCCTCTTTCTCCAATCAAGCACCACAGTGTTCAACAGCATCTATAAAGAAAAAATGAAGTGAAAGAGAGGGAGAGAGTCGATGAGCGAAGGAGATGCCAGGAAAGGGATGAGAGACATCTAAACCTTCAGCGGGAATGAGCAGAGGCAGAAGAAGATGGTGGAGAGAGAGAAAAAAAAAACAACCAACACTGTGAACAACAACAAGAGCAACCGTGAGGCAATGAAACACGCTTCAGCACACGGGACAGAAAATAAATAAATAGGGAACATAAAATAATAGTCCTCCTCAACTTACTTCTTGTGTAGCAAATCCGGTGAGTTTTACACGCCTACGCGCAGAAGGGAGGGGGAGCGAAGTCGCTGCGTATCCTTGCGGTTCCCTTTCATTGTAGAGAGAAAAACGAAGGAAACATGAGACGAGATCTGTATAAGACATTGTATGTGGTTGTATGCTCGACAGTATTACAGTAGTAAGAGTAAAAAGAAAAAGGCTCTCTCCCTGTATGTTTGCACGTACGTATGCTACACAGCAACTTGTAATCCGGTCGTGGAACAGATAAGAAGAGGAAACGAAAAAAAGAAAGAAAGAAGCCCTTCATACGTGAAGAAAAAAAAAAAGAAAGAGAGAGAGAGCGCGAGCACCCCAATGACGGTAGGAACTAAAGCGATGCAACGTGCGATGCGATTACCGCACGTTCTACCCGCCCCATTTCTTTCGCTCCTTCTTCTTCTGTGTGTGTGTGTGTGTGTGCGTGTGTGTGCACGTTGATGTGCTCGTACGCCGGAAAAAAAAAGAAACACAAAAAAGTCGTGGCTCCATCATCTTATTGATCGACTTCGTTGTCTCGCACCGTTCCTCTCCCCTCTGTCGACGAGACGATGTGAAAGAGTCCCACGCAAAGAACCAATTAAAATAAATAAATAAATAAACAT
>NW_015438357.1:33923-36754 GCF_001293395.1 Leptomonas pyrrhocoris
ATGGCATTAACCATTCCACCAAGTCAGATAAACGACTTCTCAATGCGCGCACACCACCTTTCTGCTCAAATGAGACGTGAAAACGACACAGGAAAACAGGCAAGAGAGAAAGAGAAAAAGAGACTGGCACGTTGGCGGGAAAAATGTATTTGTATGCAGAGGCGAAAACGCATGCCAAAAAGTGTATCTGCGAGTCGCAACGTTGTCTGCAATCGAATCCAAGAAAAAAAAGGTAGAGAGAGGGAGAGGGGAGAGGGGAGAGGGAGAGAGAAACAGAAACAAAAGCACTGTAAAGGTCTTTTTTGCCTTCCTTTTTTTTTAGGAAGACGAGTGTTGCTTTCCCCCAGCTCGTGTGTATTTATATCGGATCCATTGAGGAGAAAACAACAACAAAAAACAGAAAACAGGCACCGTGAAAAAAATAATACTCGCACACATCTTCTTTCTCCTTCGAGGCACCTACAAATGATTTTTTTTTTCAAAAAAACCCAACAAGGTTCTCTCGAATCATTCAGCTGACGAGACGATTGTTTTTATTATCATTCTTATTACGTATTTTTGAGAGCTACATTAGTGTAGACATTGGTGGGAAAAAAGAAAAATCGAAGGGGAAGGGGGAGACATGGGCAAATTCGATCGGAATAATAGAGGCTACGGTGGGAAGACGAAAAGGAGAATTTTCGAAGTAGCCAGAGACGAAAAAGAAACACACGGCGAACACAATCTGCGGACATCGCTGACTTCCTTCTTTGATTTTTCTGTGGCACTTTCCCTTATTGATTTTCTCCACTGCTCCCACCTGTCCGCAGTGAGGATTCGCCGTCAAAATAACCTACTCGTCCACATGGCGGGTGTGCTTCAAACGTCCATCCCTTTCCCTGAAACATCAACATAAATATGTATGAAAATAATTCATGAATAGATTCTGTTTGACGTCACGGGCTCCTCCCCCCAAAAGGAATTGAAAGTAGACTCGTCAACGTACCTTTATTTGAAGAAAGCAGAAAGGAAGATAAGTGATGATAACACTTTTCTGAGGGTGGAGTGCGGCACCGTCAAATTCGTGGCAAGAGCAACGAATGACAAGTGTGCTATCCGAAGTAGTCACAACAACAATAAGAGAGAGAGAGACGAAATAGGTGAATGTAGATTCATTCCATTCAGCTCAAGAGGAACGGAAGTTCATGCGAAACGAAGATATTACTGCCCATCAATAAATGCTAAAGGCACCGCTTTTAGGCCATGAGTGACAGAAAACGAAAATCCTCAAGTGATGAAGGAAGGGGAGAGAGAGAGGGTGGGTGTGTAAGGATAAAAGTATACTTTTATATAAAAGCGCGCACGGCGCACTCCGATTTAACGCAGAAAAAAACAAGAAGGAGACAAGAGAGATCAAGCTTGCACCTTCCACGCACGTTGCACATCACGCTGAAATAATAGCAGCTACTATCGTGAGATTGGATTCAAGAAAACTGACAAGTCGGGTGTGGAGAGAGCGAAAGACCGGAAATATAGAAAACCTCGTAACACACAAAAGAAGAAGCAGAAACGAAGTGCAAGTCAAGTCCCGGGAAAAGGATTGGAGTATGAAGGAGACTTGGGGACGTTCACGAGGAAGCTAAGAAAGACCGTTATTTATGAGGAGAAACAAGAGAAAAAGAAAGGAAAAGGAACGAAATGCGAACAAGATACGAACGCATCAACTCACCGCGTCTCGTCGCGCGCAACGTCGATAAGTCATTCGTACTTCATTTTCTGAACGATCAGTACGGGCTCGGAGGAGAACGTGGCTGAACTGCACGAGATCTCGTCGCCAACAAGAATGCAAAGAAAGGGAAAAGCAAGACAGAAATAAAACGCGAAGCGAAATAAAAATAATAGCAGAGGAAAGATTCTTTGTTAATGTAGTGAGATACCAGACACACACACACACACACACGCAACGGCTGCTATGCGAACTACAAAACATGGAAAGTAGAACAGGTAGGTAAGAGAGAACAAATACAGATACATCGAACCGTCACTGTGTTCGCCAGTACTGCGCGTACTGTATACTGATAACACGCTAGGCAACACGAATTCAGAAAAACAAGAAGACCAAAAAAGTTAGTTACGTGCTTTCTCAGCACGAAGATAATCTCTCTATATAAAAGTGTACACTAAAAAGGTCAATAGAAACCCCGCGAAGAGAAGGGGAGATATAGATGGCACGCGTAGAGGATATAACGTGCGGCAGGGACAAATACAAAAGAAGAACTATTGAAAAACAACAACAATTTTTTGTTTGGAAAAAAAAAGAAGAGCTGAAATACTCATTAAAACCCGGTTTTGTCTCAATTTTTTGTTTTTCCTCCTCTGCCAATGTTGAGATCCTTTCTGTAACAGCAAAAAAAAAACATCCTTGTTCTGCGACGCGCGCATGACTTACGGTTTTTTGGCTTCACTTTTTTTGTTTTCCCTCAGGACCTTTCGTGCTGATGCGTCAGGTCCTGTTACCTCTTCTTTCCGTTTGCTGTTTCCCTCTCCGCTGGATTGGGGACGCGACGACCTCACCATCAGCACAGGCGGGGCAGGGAGGCAACGAACGTCGTCTTCGACAGTACAGAGGAACGGAAAGAATAAAGGAGGAAAAAAAAGAACGCGAGAAAGAAAGGAATAAACACGCCGTTCTCACGGAGATAGAAAAAAAGAGACGAAATACAAATTAGAACAAAAAAGGGTTTGCCCAATTTATCCTGTTGAGCGGATGCTGTGCACTGCGAAGTAGCGAATTCAGCTCTGTAGAGGCATTTGCCAGGTATATATATATATATATATATATATATATATAA
>NW_015438357.1:36774-80739 GCF_001293395.1 Leptomonas pyrrhocoris
GTATATATATATATATATATATATATATATATATATAGGAAAATAGATAACGGTTGCACCGTCGAGATGCGATGGATAGCCAATACAACTAAAAGAGAGAGAGAAGGACAAACAATAAAAAAGGAGGTAGACTCTAAACAGGCATTGTTAGTGAAGAGAGCGACAAGGAGGGTGAGGGCAAAAAGACGTGCCCACGACTGCACACGCAAACACACACACACACACACAGGAAACAAAAAATGGAGATAAAATACTCTCAATGAAAAAAAAAATAATTCATAAAGTTGTGGCCTTTGGAAGCACCGATCCCGTTCATGAGGAGTCAGCACGTACTTCACCACCAGTAGCAACAGCACTTGAGGCGACTTGATCGAATGAAGGAGCGAGAAAAATTGAAAAAGACAGACAAGACATGCATAAGCACACATGCAAAAAAAAAAGAAAAGGGGCATTTCGGGAGCTTAGAAAGAAACCGAAAAACAAAGGAAGATATAAAGTACGCGCTTCAGCATTTGCACTTCATCGAACAGCTGTGGAGTTTAGGTTCTTCTCTTGACATTAAGGAGTAAACAAAGAGCTAAAAAGAAAGAAAAAAACAACATAAAATAAAAACAAAAAAAAACTGGAAAGAAACGGAGGAAAGAAACACAACAAAAAATAATTTGGGTTCGCTCAGTAGTTAGTTGTGGAACGAGGAGGCCTCTGCGTAGGGGTTGTGCGAGAAGGACCCGCGGGCGTGCATGCTACTGGCAGTAGAAAAACTGCCGTGCCCGTGGACCGCCGGGTTTGTGTGAGAGGACTGCACTCCACCCAACGGGCGCAGCAGTGGCTGCGAGTCACGGGTGTGGTTGTCCGGCCCGGATTGGTTGCAGCTAAACGAGCCCTCCAAGAAGGACCCGTTCTGCGGCACGAGAATGCTGTTTGGGTAGAGCGCTGACGTGTTCGCCATAGAATGGGAAGCGGAGTGCGAGTGCACGCTCTGGTGCAGCGAGCCGTTCGCCGCTGCGAAGGAGGGCGGATGCGAGCCGAAGTCCGGCATGCTTCCCTGCGGTAGGCGGGAAAGGGTACGGCTGTGGCTACGGCTGTGCTCGGGGCTGAAGAACTCCTCATTGCTGCCGGCGAGCGGGATCTCACGGCAGACGTGCAGGAAGCTGCATTCGTCACCGAAGCGGCAGAGACCTTTGCGGTGCTCGCGACAGATCTTCGACTTGGGCACGTGAATCAGCATGCTGCCGGTCTCTTCGTAGCGCGCCCAGAGGTAGCGAGTGGGGCACACGTTGTGCAGCATGATGACCGCCTTGTGCTCCATGTCCTTCTCCTTCGCATCCTTTGCCTCCGCGCCGCTGGCTGAGTTGCTCGTCTCACCGTTGGAGGACGAGTCCACAGTGCTGGCGCTCTCCCGCTCGCCCTTCGCATCGCTACAGTTCGCCGCCTCACGCTCACGCGGGGGGTCGATGATGACGGCGAGGCCCAGTGGGAAGCCCCCCAGCTTGCACTTGGCGCCGTGCACCGGGCAGCAGGAGGGGCTCGTATAGGCCTCGCTGCGAAGCTGCGCGATCACCGTCGGGTCGGCGTGCACCTGGAAGCAGCGGTCCCCCTGCCGGCAGCGGCCGTCAAGGTAGAGCCGACACAGCCCCGGCACCAGGCCATCGTCCTCAAAGGCGAGCGTCGGCTCCACCGCGGTGATCGGGATAGACAACTTCGTACTGGCGGTGTCGATGGCAGAGATGAACGACACGCCGGTGGGGCGGCGTCCTTGCTTCGGCTGCGCAGCGCCCGCCGTGGACTGCGGCGCACGGTTGCTCTGGCGCGGGCGCAAGAGAGTGGTGGAGCCGAGGGAGCAGGCGGAGTTCGGGTTTCCGTAAGAGCTCATGTGCAGCGAGTTGGCCGCCGAGCCGACGCGGATCGACGGCAGCGACGAGTGGGTGCCGGTCTTAACGTAGCTCATGTTTCTGCGTCTATCTTCTCCGTTTCGTTTGTAGAACTTCTGAGGCAAAGGGAAACGGCAACAGCGGTGAACACTGTAGTAATAACACCACTAAAACAGAGAAGAGGAAAATGTGTTAAGTTTAAAAAAAGAGATGTAATTAAGAGATTCTCTGCTTGTGCGTGTCCAGATAAATCTGCCAAAAGAAGCACAAGACACAAAACAACAAATTTTGCTGGATTAAGTTTAAAGGAGGAAAAAAAAAAAGAAAAGATAATATTCAAAAAAATAAATAAATGTAAGACGGGAGGTGGAAAAACAAATCGCGAAGAGCGCTCAAGGCACACACGGAGAAAGAGAAACCAACAAATTTTCTTTCGTTCACTTATGCAGTTGAGGACTTCTCACGATCAATTTGGCGTCCGGTGCAGTGTACCAAACGAACCACCTTCAAGAAGGAAACAAAGAAGTCCAAGGGGGAAAAAAAAGCAGAAGGTACGAAGACAGTCCTCCTTTCTCGCTGCCGTTAACGTGGATAAAGAGAAGGCAGCTATACTACGATCCTTGATCTCACCGTGTTTTACAATTTAAAAAAAAAAGGAAAAAGAAAAGAAACAGAAGGGATACGCGCAATCACGTGTGAAGAGGAGCCAAATACGCACGCAAAAGCAGGCACAAAGGGGATGGTCCTGGTGAAGAAATATAAATATAAATATAAATATTTATATTTATATATTTTAAGGAACCTCTCAAAAAATAGTGCAACGCGAGAGTCAGACACACGCAGACGAAAGGACTTAAAACAGAAGAAGAAATCACAAATACTAATCTTCAGCGTGATCAACAACAACAAGGAAAACAAAAAACAAAATCAACGACTGCAGCAAATGCAATACGAAACGAAAAGAATTTCCAGTGCAGTCGTGCCGGCTAGAAAATGCCTGCAGGAGCAACCTAGAATAATAATAATAATGAAAGAAATATCAGTGAGAAAGAGATGAGCGAGGTCACACGAAAGTGACACTTTTTCTCGATTAAGTGCTTATACACTTTTTTTGGGTACGTGTATCCTCTTTCTTCAGTGCACGAGTCTGTGAAACAAACGAAGGCTAATTCTGAGTATCTGAGGGAAGGGAGATAGTTATATGATAGTATCTGCTGAATTAGGCACCTTTTTCTCCCTCTTCCAAAGCAAAGATTGAAGTACGCCTCCAAAGTTTGCTGTGCTTTGAGAAAGAAAAAACTTTTTCTTTTTAGAATTCTATGCCCTAGCGGAAAAGTTTCATCAGAAACACAAAAAGGCCAAGTTGACGAGCGGCAGCGACAAACAAAGGAGTGCTGAATGAATGGGGACGAGAAGACAAAACACGACGACAGCAACGACAGTAAAAGCAGAGTCAGGTAACGCGACGTCCGACTCGCCGACACAGACGCAGCGGAAAATATGCGAGGAGAAAAAAAAGAAAAAGTACTTAAAGGATTAATCTAAAAAGTGTCGCTGGCGGCTCGAAAACGGTGTCAGTTGTCTTTCTCTTTTCGAAATCTGAATGTTCACACCTGTACAGGAAGTTAATAAAAGAAGAAAAACTGAGAAAGCGGGACCAATACGTATCTTTTGTAATGTATCGAACTTTTCTTTCCTTTTCTTTTGCCAGCACGAAAGCGACAGGAATACGCCGTATCTTTACTACCACTGCTGTCGAGAAGAGCTACTGTCCGGCAGCGTATTCGCAATGCTTGTAGTAAAGGAGGTAACGAATACAAGTGCGCAATAACAGGATAACCTACAAGTTAAAAAAGAAGATAAAACAGACAACTTAGGAAAAGAGACAAAAATTAAATACAATCAAAGAAAGAAAATGTTAGGGGGAAAAACAGAAATAATTAGTTTTTTTGTTGTTGGCAATGAAAGCATGAAAAGCGGACAGCTTCCAATAATTCTAAGCTCGTTCAGGGTTGCTATTTTTTTTTTTTTTGGCGAGAAAACTGCAGCAGTAACACGTAGTTGGTACGCGTGTGATATGGCATCCCAATAAGTGTTGTGTTGATGTGAGAGAGAAACAAAACACGTGAAAACGGCGAGGCAGGTGGAAGAGGGAGAATGGTAGCAGGAAAAGGAAAGAAAGGCGCTTATGTACCTGCACAGGCGTTTAACGGTGCAACGCACCTGCGCACAATACACATCGACACTCTGTGTGCGTACAGAGGATTGCTCTTCTGACATTCAGTTACAGGAAACCTGACGGTGAGCATCTCTTCACCGCAGAGTGAAAGTGCTAGGGGCACTTGGAAGTCAACAAGACAAATAGTGCTGATAATCATAAACAAGAGAAACGGCCGTGCAAGGATCCAAAGAAACGCTCGCCAGGGGAACGGTGTTCACCTTCGTTGTACTTTCTCTGTCAATTTCCATCGCGTGAAGCTGCATTTCTAATAGCGACGATCTAACGATCCGCGAAACGCCTAATACGAAGGCAGCTAGAGAAAGACAACAGTTGTGGTCTATGGAGAGGTGCATGCGTTGGCTTCAGAAGAGAAGCAGAGAAGCGATGCCCGATACTCGTAATAACCCCCGCTCTCTCTTCTTCCTGCGCCGTACGAGAGAGTGAGCATCAGTCGGCATCAAAATGTCCAAGGATGCGGATGAATATATATATATAAATGAGACGTGCAAATATAAATGTATATGAAAAAAGCAAGAGCGAAGGTCCACAGGAGTAATACGAAAAAGGAAAGCCACGTGTGCGAGTTCATAAAAGGTTTTCGTGTATCGGAGTGTTTGGCACAACGTAGTCAAGTAATAACAATAATAAAAGACACAGGGGACGACACCTCCCCCCCCCCCACCACCACACAACGCTCACACACGCACCGGCAGCAGCGGAGCGGAGGCATCCACCGACATCTGCAGTGCCTTCTCCTTCACGAGGGCCTGCGCAAACAGGTGCGTGCTGCCGGCGCAGCAGTTGTGCAACGCGTAGAGGGCCGCCACGCAGTTGAGGAGCTGCGCGTGTTGCTCCTTCTCATCTTTGCGCTCCGCCTTGGTCCAGTGCTTCGTGCGGTGTGCCCACAGTGCACACAGCTGATCCAACAGCGCGGCGTCGGCGGCGACGGCGAAGATGTAGCGCACAGCCTGCTGGCGCAGGGCCTGCAGCGCATAGGTCGCTTCCGCACCGACCACTTCCACCGCCGTGCGCAGCTGCGCGATCATCGGGACGTGCCGCTGGTACGCGATAAAGCGCCCCGGCAGCTTCTCCACTCCAGCAACGGGCTCCTTGCTCTTCACGATCTCCACCTTGATGTTCGAGGCCGTCGCCGCCGCGATCTTTCGCCTGCCCGTGCAGAGGCTCGATACAAAGCGGGCGAACACACCGGACGATTTGCGCGGCGTACCAGCGGCGCCCTCCGGCGGGGTGGCCGACGGCGGTTCCCCGTGTACCCCCTGCAGGAGACTTCCCACCGACACGGGCAGCGCGGTCGTCTTCGCCCCCTCCACCCCGAAGACAGCGTACCCGGCGCACCAAACCGTGGCGACATCCGTGTCCGCCAACGTCGTGCTGCCGGTTGCGTGCGCGTCTGCCCCGTCTTCCTCCGCCGCCGTCAAGGGCGGGTCCCTCGTCTCGTAGCAGCACTCCACGTAAATGCGATCCACTGCCGGGCCCGCAAAGCGCAGAATGGCGTCCTTCTTGGGGTGCTTTTTGCTATGGAACACCCACGTGTACCCGCCGGGGTCTTTGCTCGACTTCACGACGTCCCGCACGGGAACTTCAATCGCGGGGAGAAATACGTTGGCGGGGGTGATGGCGCTGACTAGGCAGAAGCAGCGTGCACTGGCGGGCGGCCGACCCGGGACGCGCACCTTCTGCAGCAGAAAGGAAAGCTGCATCTCGGTGGGAGGGCGGGTGGGCGGCGCCGGAACAAAACGCACGCTGTCCGACGTGATGCCGGGCACGACGTTGCGCCGCCGCTTCTCCTCCGTGTCGTTGGTGGAGTGCAGTGTCGACTCCACCGCCCAGTCATGAAGGTAGCGAGGGAAGCCGCGGCCGGCCTCGAAGGAATGCAGCACTTCCATCGGGTGAAAGACGGAGCGGTACAAATTCTCAATCGCCAACAGCTTCATCGCGGCTGCTGGTGCGGGGCCGGCGCGGTGACCCACCGGCGGCTCGGCCAGCAACACACTGCGGACCAACTGCGGGTACGTCACCGTCACCGTGCTGCGGTCCGCGTCGTGGATGGTGAAGATGTTCGCCACGACGCAGAGGTAGGTGACCGCCTCGATGTGCGTCTTGAGACGTTCGAAAAGCGTCTCGCTCGTGACGTTGCGGACGATGACGTGTCGGCCCATGTAAATCGTGTTATGCGTCCACTGCACCGGCGTGGACTTCTTCGCCGCGGCGTTCTTGCGCACAATGCGGGACACGTACACCGGCGTCACTTCCCACTGCATCGACATCTTTGCTGGCGGCATCGCCGCGGAGGGATCTGCATTTTCTTGTTGTTGGCTATCCTGGCTGTCTTGGTTGTCTGCTGCGGCGCTGACCGGCGCAGGCGCCTGTACGAGCTGCTCCACATTCATCACCATCTCCGGCACGGTGTCGGACGAGACGGCGAGGCTAATGCGGAAGCCCTGCATGATCGGACTCGTGCCGAGGCCTAAGCGACGCAGCAGTCCGCCCATCACGGAGAGGGAGACTTCACCGCTGCGGTAGGTGTCGTGGGCGAGGAAAGCCTGCGCCACCCGCTCCTTCGCACGGGCCGCGACGCAGGTGCCGTAGATGTCGTACATCGTCTCCATCGGCACCGGCACCGGTGCGTTCTTGAGGGCCTCGATGCGCTCGAGGTGGTTGAAGCGCAGAACCTGGAAGGCAATGCGGAGCGAGCGCTCACTGAAACAGCCGTCTTTGGTTGGAATGAAGGGCGTGCCGACGGGGTCGACAGTCTCCTCGTCGGCGTCCGGCACGTTTCCTGCGGTGGCAGCATTCGCCTCCTCCTCCATCTTCTTCTCCGCCTTCTTTTTGTCGTTACCCTTCTTCTTGTCTTTCTTGTTCTTTTTGTCAACCTTCTCTGTGCTGCTCGCTGGCACTACGCTCGTCGCGGCGGCCGCCCGGCGTGCCTCATATGCCTGCTGGAGGCGCATCAGCCGCTGCAGAAATGCCCACACGGCGTCTTCGACCGACTTTGGGGTAACGAAGCACCGCCGCGGAGCTGCGGGGACGTGCGGGGTGTCCTTTGCCGGTGCCCGCAGCACCAACGTCTCGCGCTGCTCCGTCTCCTCCCCCGTCAGGCTCATGACAGATGGGTGGGAGCTCGTGTAGCCGTACGACGACGTCGTGGACGACGCTGACTTGCTGCGTGCGCTGTCCGTGTAGGAGTAGGAATAGTTGCTGTAGTCGTAGTTCTCCTCATCCTCGCCGTAGTAGGACGACGAGGACCCCGGCGCGGAGCTGGAGGAGTAGTAGTAGTAGTCGGAGTCTTCGTAGGAGTCGGAGTAGTAATAGGAGTCCTCCGTGTAGTAGTAAGTGCTGCCAGAGTAGTAGGAGTCGCTGCTGCTGTACTTGTACGATCCCGTGTAGGAGTAGTCGTACGAGTCACTGTAGTAGTAAGAAGAGGAATCCTCGTCTTTGTCAGCGTCCTTCTTTGCCTTGTGCGCAGCCGCCACACGACCGCCACCACGCGACGCATTGGTGGCAGACGAGGAGTAGTAGTAGCTGCTGTCCCCCGTGTAGGAGTACGAGTCGGTGTAGTAGGACCCGTCGTCGGAGTAGGAGTAAGGAGAGGAGCCGTAGTCGTCCGAGTAGTAGTAGGAGGAGCCGTCATCCGCCCCTGCCGGGCCCGCCGGCCGCTTCGAGCGCTGACCCACGTCGTCTGTGTAGGAGTACGAGTACGAGTAGGATCCCGTGCCTCCGTTTGCGGCAGCGGGAGCTTTGGAAGTGAGTTGACGTGGAGGCCGTGGCTGGGGGGAGGGGATAGGCAGGGAGCCTTTTTCCCGTACCGCCGCTTCTGCCGGGGTCGGCGTCGGCCCCTGTCGTCGCATCGGCTGTGCCTGACTGTCCGTGTCACTGTAGCTGTAGTCGTCGTAGTGGTCCGAGTAGGAGTAACTGTACGAGTAATCATCGCCGGCGCCGCCGTTCTTTCCATTACCTACAGCCGCCGCAGTTACCTTGTTCGTGTTGCTAGCCGCCCCTTTACCCGGAGCGTTGGTTCGCGGCGGCGAGGAGGGGTCGGTGTACGAGTAGCTGTAGCTGTATTCGTAGCTGCCGGTGTCGTCATCCTTTGCCTTCCGCGCCGCTGCAGAGGGCTGAGGGTGCGCCTTTGCCTTTTCCTCCGTGGCGGAGTCGGAGTAACTGTACGAGTAGTCGTCGCCCGTGTAGGAGCCGGTGTAGCTGTAGCTGTAACCGTACGCGTCGGACATGGTGGTATCTAGTGTGCAAGAGAGCGAGAGAGAACTTGATTGCCAGAGTGCTAAAATTTTGGGGAAAAGAATTTATAAAAGATCTATTGTTATCTATGTACGTGCAAAACAAATAAGCAAACGAGAGCAGTGCAGGAAGTCGCTGTCTGCGTAGACGTCGCCCCACACAATAAAGGAAGGTGGTGCCGGTCGTGAGTGGACACACACGACTGGCGTGCGCTTTATAGGAGAGACGTGAAGGTATCAAACAAAAAGACATGAATGCAGCAAAGGAAGGGTAATGGAGAAGAAAAAAAAGAACGAAGGAGGTGTTGCGTCTGGCCTGCTAGTCTCCTGTGTATCCGTGGCTGCGCAGCAGATGAAGGCCGCTCCACTCCACGCGCGTTCGACCCGGCTCTCCTCAGCATCTAGCGAGGAGAGCGTTCAACAAAGAACGAGCAGGCAATAAGTAAACGATAAAACACCAACAGCACCGCCTCCGCAACGGTTAGCACGGAAGACGAATAGAGGTGCACAAAACAATTTAACAGGTTGCTTACGTTACGTCGTTTTGACAGAGTCTTTCATTGGTCTTTTTCTTTTCCTTCTCTTACACAGTCCATGAAGCATACACAACGAGACGCTGTGCGTAGAGATGCGCGCCTCCGAAAACACAACAGAAAATGACACACTTGCCCTTTTTCTTTTCTTCCTCTGGAGATATGTTGTCCATGGTGTGAGGTGGGAAGATATATATATATATGTATATGTGTGTGTAGATATTCATATAACAATCGGTCTTTTTCTTTTCTGCTGGAATGCCGTTCATCTGCGTGACGCTGGAAGAAAACAACGCGAGCATCGCAGATTGAATGCGCGAAGTTAGAGAAAAAGAAAAACAACAACAATTAAGAAAATAATAATAATAAAACTTTAAAAAGAAAAGAGAAATAATGACGCTCCACACTTCTAGATAATAATTTGACTGCCTGAACGAAATACAAATAAATTCAGGTAAAAGAGGGGCATGCTTTTTTTTTTTTTTGCTTTTTTTGGTACCTGGAGAGTTCACTCCACACCAGTTCCACAACAAACAAAAAGGAGGTATCAGATGCGTGTCTTTTTGCGATAGAAGAACTAAGCTGAAGCGGCAGCTTTACCCACACTCGACAGGCGAAGAAGCAACATCAAAAGATGATCGGAAGCGCTTCCGTGTCTCGCTGGACATTCGTTGGCGGAGAAAGTGCGTGTTCGATGTTCTCTTCTTACGTTAGAGCGCGCGTGAGAGAGAGAGAGTGCGGAAAGAAAAGACCCAACTAAAACTAAGGAGAAGTCAAAACGCTACGATAGGAGAAAACAACAGCAACAACAAAAAAGGATGTTTATGTCGAATCACTAAAGCGATGGGGGTGCGAACCACCTTCCTCTTTTTTTTTCTTTATAGTGTCAGTTGGAACTGTAAAAGGAAAATGAAATGGTGCCTCCTCCTCTTTCGTGAGGAAAGGCTTTTCACTTTTCCGTTGTTCCATGCCGTCAACGTTCACAACGCATCCCACCGGATCTCTCATGGTAGTGGCAGTCGAGAAGGCACTCATACGCTTTCTCTCTCGCTCTTCCTTACGCGCGCACGTTGCTGTCTTCCTTTTCAGGTTCCCTTCACCCCCTTTTTTCTTCTGCGAATCATTCGCTGTGAGCACCCCACCAAACCGTGTTGCCAATGCTGATGCCCCAAACCGGAGAAAAAAAGGAACCAGATTTGCCTTCCCCTAATTGTATTTGCACTCTTCCTTCTTCCTTGAAAATCACTGGCATTCTGCTGTGCGAAAAAAATAAACAAACATAATAATAAAAGATCAGACAATCGCCTGGCAAATCACAGCAGGAGCGAAAAGAGGTGGTAGTTACGGTAACTTGAGTAAGGGGGAGTATGGAAGAGAATAAGCAGATACGTCCGCACGCTCTTGGGCGACGGATTCCGTCTAGCGCCCCAGAGCACGTTGCGCACAAAGGGTCGAAGTCAAGATAAAGCACAGAAGATTTAAAAGAAAAAAAAATAGAGAAAAAAAGAAGAAACGGCAGGCACAGCAAAAAGCGAAGGCAACGAGAGAAGGCGAAGAAAAACGGGAGAAGATGAAACTACGTTTGTAGGTGATACCGCAATAAAGAGATGGAAAAAAGTATTCATGCAAACATTAGTATATATATATATATATACTAATGTATATATGAATATACACAATAGTTTCAATTTATTTTAATATTTCGCTAAAGCACTGCGCTGTTGGCGGGCGTCTCTCTCTCTCTCTCTCTTTGTGAGTGTGTGTATGGTTGGGTGGGTGTGGGCGAAGTCAAAGAAGTGGCCGAGGCAACCACCGGCAAAAAAGGTAGTCCTCTCGGGTTTTCAAGAAGCAATGGAGACGCTCATCGTGCTGTGAGCCGGAGACACGCACAAGCGTACTGGAATCGTCAAAAAAAAAAACAAAGGAACAAAGAAAGAAAAAGAACACGGATGTTGATCAGCACAAGAATAGACAGCGCAATAATGCAGATAAGAAAACACAGCCGCTTGTGTGTGTGTGTATATATATACGTACGAACGAGCGTCAACAGCACTTCCGTTTACACGAGACAAAAGCCTGTCCGCGGACACAGATGAGTTTTTCTTCTCCGCTTACTTCTGCTTCTTGCTGTTGGCCTCGTACTGGGCGATCTGCTCGTTCAGGTCGATGCGCACGCTCTTCGCAGCGATGGTGATCACCTCCACCGTGCGCGGGCCAACCACGGGCACCTTTTGCCCTGCCGCCGCGCAGCCGGCGATGACGCCGATGTTCTTCTCCTTCTCCTCGACGAACGTGCCTACCTTGTTCGCGGCAGGCACTAACCGCAGAATACGCCACACGACATACAAATAGATGCTGAGAAGGTGGGTGAGAACGTGGAAAGTCGCCGTCTTGGTGATGTCGAAGGCCTGCACGTTGTCCACATATGGCTGCGCCCTCTGCGTCACTTTCTCTCGCACGGCGTTCACCTGACCCTTGGCGTTCTCCATGGCGTGCTGCGCCGTCTCACGGTAGTTGCCAGCGGCCGCCTTGGCCGACTCGTACTTGGCCTTCGTGGACTCCACGTACGGGTCAGCCTTCTTGCGGGCGTCCTCGACGTAGTCGTGCGCCGTGTCCATCGCCTTCTTGGCCGCCTCCTGCACGTTCTTCTTCGCGTTTGTCGCGGTCTGATGCAGGTTGTCTGCGCCGTTCGTGGCAGATTCCAGCAGCTCCGCCGCCTTCTCGCGGGCCTGCTGGGCCTTCTCTCCGACCTGGGCGGCGGCGGCGGCAGATCCCTGACTCACCGCCTCCTGCACCTGTTGCGTGATAGTCTGCTGGTGAGGCATTGCTGCTGGGTTTTTTTTTTGTGTATGTGGTGATAGCAGAAGGTAGATGTGTGTTGGTGCGTGTCTCACGTTGCAAGAGATAGGACACCAAGAAGTCTCTGTGTGTATAGAGTGAGGGAGGCAGAGGAAGAACGGGAGCAAGTCAGCGAAGAAAAGACTTAACGGAGGCTGAAAAGAAAAAGAATGTAGCCAAACTGGAGTCGCCGAGCGAGCAGGATGGAACTTCGGGTTGGAAAGGCGTGACTCAGAAAGCTTGCTGTTGCTGGTGCGCGTGTGGGAGCGAGGGTTCGTGGCAAAGACGTAGTAGCGATCTACGGAATGTGAGAGAGTGCCCGTGTAGACAGGTAAGGGGGGGGGGGAAAGAGAGAAAGAGAGAAAGGTACAGAGGCAGGGAGAGGGGGAAAGAAAGAAAAGGGCGGCAGGTTGATCTGCTGCAGCGCTCGTGCCGCACGCACCCGTTCACGCAGTGCAGAAATTAAGCTCGCTTATTCCGCAACCAAAAAGTTGAGGTTTGTGTGGTTGAGAAGGTATCGAAAGCACCTTCGAAGCTCGACACCCACAAACGCGTCGAACAAGTCCGAGAGGGAAGTACATAGTCGCTGTGCTGGAGACGAATAATAATAATAATAATAATAATATAGCGCGCTACCGTGCTCAAACTGCATACCGATGACGGAGAATTTACCCTCCGCGGAGCGTTGCAGTTTCATTTTTTTTTTTTTTACGTCATTGAATACTGTAAAATCACGTGAAGTCGGAGGCGCGAGAGACAACTCCGGAAGCAAAAACAAAACAAAAACAAAAAACAAAAATATTCCATCATAAACAACCGAACATCAAACGACGCCCTTCGGGAAACACGCACGCAACTGCGCCAACGCACAAGCAACAACTGAGGAGGAAAAAGAAAAAGAATTGCTGAAAAAATCGCGTGGAAAAAACAGAACCTCATAGCATAAGAACAAAAAGAAAAGGAAAGAAAAAGGAAAGTTCCGCGAATGGCGATAGCTCTTGTAAAACACAACGCTTGTAACTGCTTGTGAAGGCAAGCACAATTTCTTTAAGATGAATTGAGGATGCCATATAGCAACAACAATAGCAAAAGAACACAGTTGGCGTCAACAGGAAAGGAACAGCATGATGATGCGGCGCACCGGTAACGTACAAAACCACGTTTTTGGACACACCCCAAGAACACAAAGAGGAGGATACCGCATGGATGACGTAGCGCAGTCCTTTTACAGATCGTAGTGTCAGCGCATCGGTAGAGGGTCAGAAACACATTTCTAGCAAGAAGGGAGACGAGGCCCACATCCATGAGAAGGCCAGATACAGCGACAAAGAAAGGGGCAACGCAATGTCAGCAAAAAACACGGCGTGTGGGACCACCCTCAAAACAAATAAACATGAAAGAAAGAAAGAAAAAGAAGAATCTTCATTGCCGGTGGAAGGTGAGAAATAACTATGAAAACGAAAATAAATAAGACTGAAGATAATAAACACATCCACACCACACACTTACGCCCAAACCGCAACAAACCGAAACAGAAGCAAAAGGTTTATAAAAAAAAAATGATGATTATAGATGTCACAATTAATCGAATACAACGAAGATATTGCAGCCGCATCACCGGTAGCGATGAGCACTCTTCCCAAAGATGACACAGGCACACTGGAAAGAAAAGAAAGAAGAAGAAAAACAAGACAATTTTGGAAACGAAGAAGGCGACAGAACAAAACATTCAGGAAGCAACAATAAACGCGAACATCACTGGTTTTATTATTCCAGGGTGCAGCTTTCTTGTCAACAAACGTCTACGCCGGCTCGGGACCGTACATCGCGACCAGCGTCATGAGCAGACTTTCTTCTTCGCCGCTGAACTTCTGCAGGGTCGAGTCCAGCTGAGGAAGCGCGTTCGGCTCGTAGAAGCCCACAATTTTCTTAATACGGCAGATAAAGTCAGACTGCTTCCGCTGCGTCTGCGAGTGTCGCTCCAGGTTCTTTAGGTCGTCAACGTGGTGTGCAAAGGAACAGAGCACGTCGTGCAGCGGCAGCTTCACGTCATGCTGTTCGGTGCTGTCTTGCAGGTCGATGCGAAGGCGGCTTTCGGGCATGAAGGACTGTCGAATGCCGGCATCTTTGCTGCGCAGCAACGGTTCGATTTGACGCCACTCGCTGTCGTCCACGTCGCGCTCGAAGTACTGCTCGGCCAGAATGCGGCACTGATCTAACGTGAAGAGCCCCGTCGCCTTCACGTCCAGCAGCTGGGCGACCTGCAGTATCTGCCGGTACGGTGCATCCGACATGTGGTACCACTGCGCCGGGTTGCGGCGGTTCATCATGAGCCACACACAGAGGGTGTTGAAGGGAATGGAACCCGTCTTGGGCGACCGCCCCCCCATTTCAAACAGATTTCGCACATCGTCGGGGTGATTTGGATAGTTGAAGAAGCGCAGCAGCCGGCACGCGTCGCGCCAGCGCAGCTCCAGCCCGTTACTCCCATCCGCCGCCCCGGAGGCGAAATCAGGGAAGCAACGCACTAATTCCATAAACTCATTTTCCGCCATGCCGAAGTCACGCGCGGTGTTCGTCAGTGACTGCCGCCAGTGTGCTCGTTGCGCGTGCGTCGGCTCCGCGCGGACCACCGGCACCGCGTTGCTCACATGAGAAAAGCTGCGGTTCGAAAGCGTGTCCGCTACAATAATGGGTGTTAGCTGAGAAGTGTTGTGAGCGGTGCCGTTCATCGTGTTGGTGGTGAGGGTGGCGTTGGGCGTTACCGAAGACCCATTCCCTTCTAAATAGTAATCTTGCATGCACACCACCTCCTGGGGCGACGAGCTTGCGCCCGGCCCAGATGTCACGTCCTCGCCGTCTTTCAGGCATTCGGTGTGCTTTGTCGTGAAATCTTTATACGTGCCTTTCCACGCACAGGCGCTACACTTGCCCTTCGTACGCTCCAGCAGACGCAGGATGAACTTTCCGGGCGTGTTGAGGCGGTCCACGGGGCCGCAGCACACCGGACACGTGGCGAGGCCTTCCACACATCGACGGCAGAAAATGTGCTGACAGTTGTTCACCTCTACCGGGTCTGTCCAGAGGCAACAGCACACGGCGCACTCGGCATCCTTGCCGAACGCGGTATCCGGCTCGAAGTACTTGGACATTCTTGCTTATCTTCGATTATTATTATATGTATTTTCTTTTACAACGATACGTCCAGCAACACTAGGATAAAAAGAAGAAGCAAGGAAAATGAGAACTAAAAAGCGCAGTGGTGCGTGCAGTCCACCCGATTACCGTTGTGAACACAAACGCACCCCTCTTACACACGGTTCTTTGTCGACTCTTATCCTTCTACCAATGCGCTCTGCGGATTGCAGCAAGAAGGTGCTTCGCACTTTCGGGTGTGCGTTGAGGTTCGAGGCTGCAAAGGCAATGATGTAAAGCAGATTCTACTCTATCAAAAGCAAAAAAAAAGGTATGATGAAAGGAGGAAAATCGAGGTGAGAGAGGGGGCAATAGAGTTCTTGCCTACGGTACACACAATAGTGACATCTTGAATTTTAAACCACCTGGAAAGGAGAGCAGCGCGCGAAGGTTAAGGTGACGGTTGAAAGGCATCCAGAATAGAGTTGGCTGCTGAGGATTCCACTTCCTTCTACAGCAGCATGTGAGGGGAAAACAGGAAAACGTAAAAAGGGTCCGACGTGTCAACCGCCGCTCTTCACGGTACCCTCCCCCACATACACGCTGCGTTGAATTTTCTTTTTTTCAGGTGGCCTCAACGGCGCTTATCCTACTGCAAATCCAAACGTGTGCAACAGGAGTCTCAAAAACCTCGTCTCTGCTTTTCTTTCCTCAAAAATTGTTTTCAAACACAATTTGTTGTTAAAGTGAAATAATTAGAAAACATTTATATCGTGTTAATCGCCAAAAGAAACAAGGGTGAAACGGAGGAGTTGCAAATTTACAGAGAGCGCAGCGCAGACCGAGAGACAAAAAGCGCAGTCGATTCAGCAGGTTTGAACGACCGTCTCGGGAACACCGTGGCCGCGACAACATCACCCAACGACACGCGCAGAAAAAAAAAACAACAAAAGCAAAGAAAACGACAGTTCGTACGTGAGCTCACCGACTGTTTGTACCCCCATCCGTAAGAACCAAAAAGATATACGGCCTCAAAGGAATGATAAAAGTAAAGTAATAGTTGCCCAAGAGGCTTAACACGTTTAACGAAACTCAGTTAGATGCGTTAGCGCAGCCGAGAGGGGTGCACAAAACCGAGAGGGGAAGTGTGTGTGCGGATGTGTGATGACTGCCGACGCATTTTGGTGGCATCGGTTCATCCGCCTCCTCAAAATTTCCATCGCAGAACGACCTCCTCCATTATTCGTCGTCGTCGTCCAATTGAGCCGCTGCCGTCAGCTTCATCTCGCGCCACTTCTCAAAGGAGCGCTGACGTACCTCGTGCAGGCGGCGCTTGCGCTCGCGGTTCTTGGCAATGCGCTCTTGCTTCGCGATCATAATGTGCTTGCGCTTCTCCTCACGCTCCTCTTTCGTCAGCGCCTTGGTGCGGGCGCTGCGCAGCACCTGACGCTGTAGGCGGTCCTCGATCTTCAGTTCCTCCTTGCGTCGCCGCTTCCTGGACCGCTCCTCGTCAGTTGGGTCGTCGTTGCGGTGGGCGAGCAGCGCCTTCAAGATGCGGCTGCGCACCTTCTTTGCGCGCCGGTAGAAGTCGCTCTTCTCCTTTGCACCCTGCTTGGCGAATTGCTGGTAGAGCACCTTCACCGGCGACGGGGCCTTCGTCTCGCGTGCGCGCGGGGTGAGGCCCAACATGCGCTCCATCGTACCGAGGAGCCGAATGGAGGCGGCGGAGAGGAGGAGGTCATCATCGTCCACGGCAGGTGCGACGATCGCTGCGGCCACCCAGGCGGTGTCCAGCTGCACACGGCTGTTGTACTGCAGGACCATCTTCATCGCGTGCAGGTAGTTGTAGGGGAGGGTGTGCTTCATCGCGAAGACCTGCGCCACCGTGTAGGACTGCATGAAGTGGCGGATGGCAGCACTCGCGCTGCGCTTCAGGTCCACCGGCAGCCCACTCAGACGCGACAGCATCGACTCCACAAAGGTGCAGCAGGCCGTGAAGACGCGCACCCGCTGCGGTCCCTCCACCGGCACCACCTCCTCGCACTTCTCAAACACCGCCGGCAGGAGCACCCACGCAAAGCCCTGACGATAGTGGTAGAGGTCCTTCTTGAGGGAGGGCAGCAGCTTCTTCGTGTCCCAGCCTCGGTCGCAGAAGACGGACTTGTAGTACTCGCTGAGCGTGATGCGCACCTCCTCGCTGGCGTGATTCTTGTAGGCGAGCATCGCGACAAAGTGGAAGGTGCGCAGGGCTACCGCCTTCACGGTGCTCAGACGTCGCCGAGCGGCAGCCGCCGCCCTGGCCATCACGCTGTCCTTGTCCACCAGCACGCGGCTCAGCTTGCGCAGGTAGCTCTGAATGTCACCGAGGAGCTGGAAGAGGTCCGCGGCTTGCACAAAAGAGCCGAAGTAGCGGTTCTTCGTCATGAGCAGCATCTCCATTGCCGAGATCGCGGCGCCAAACACGACGTCGTCGGCCGTCTTCACGTTTTCGCGTGCGACGGCGAGCAGCACCTGATAGATGTGCACAACGATGGGGCTGCGCAGGGCGAGTCCGACGCGCGTCACCAGCCGAATGGCACGCACCACATCCGCCTTTTCTTGGTTGGCCGTGTCGGTGGGGTACATGTGCTCGAGGTCCATGTTGCCCACCATGCCCTTCAGGGCGTCGATGTACTGCTGGGTCGGGGCCTCCTCTTCCTCGAACACGTCCTCGATATCTTCTTCGCCCTCCTCATCGTCGGAGCTGTCGGCGTCGGTGGCCGTCTCATCGGCTTCGTCGCCTTCGGCGGCCTCCTCTTCCTCTGCCACGGTGTCCGCATCCGTGGCGTCGTCGCTCTCCGTCTCCGCGTCACTGCTGGTGTTGCTGTCGTCGGAGGCCTCATCGTCCTCATTTTCCTTTCCTCCGGCGGACGCCTCCTCCGCCGCCTCCTCCTCCAACTCAGCCGCCGCGGCGTCGTCTTCACCATCCTCTTCTTCTCCTTCACCCTCCTCCTCGTCTTCGTCGTCGCTCGAGTTGGCCCCCTCCGCGCCGGCCGCCTTCTTCGCATTGCGCTGACGGGCCTGCTCGCGGCTGTCCGTGTGGTAGGCGTCGCGCAGCGGGGCCAGCAGGATGTCCAGCGAGCTGCGTGCCCGGATGAACTTCGCGAACTTGAGCACAAAGCCGGTCGCGATACGGCGGATGCACGACATGAGCGGCATCACGTGCAGCGGGGCGCTGACGCGCATCACGAGGGCCATGAGGGCATCGAGGAACAGGTCCAACGTTTCGATCGTGCCAACCGTGTAAAAGTGCGCGATGTCGGGAATGACGCTCTTTGCCATGAGTACGGCGTCGCTGTTCGTCGGGTCATCGACGCTCAGCACGAGGAAGAGGAGTGCGAGGAAGATCTCCATGTCGACTCGCTCATAGAAAAGGACGCTGCGCTGCTCCGTGGCCGCCTCGAGCGCCTCCACGACACGGTTGCGGGCCTTGCGAAATGCGCTGTGCTGCACCGCCGTCGTGTAGCGCGTCTTCGACTTCTCTTCCGCTTTCAGGTAGGCGCTGATGACGGCGGTGGTTGCAACTGAACTCTTCGGACGGGCCAGCGGGGCGGTGAAGGTGAAGGAGAAAACATCCGCGAAGAGGTAAATGCACCGGTTCTGGCTGAGAGTGTCCCTCGAGGTGTGCGGCGGGTAGAAGCCGAACTCCAGCAGCTGCATCACGGCCGCGTCGACGTAGGCGTGCTCGACACCCTCCCGCACTGGGACGTAGAGGCAGTTCCGCAGCTCCCGCAGCACCCACGTGCGGTTCGTTGTGGCGGCCGGGTCGCGGTCGATGATCATGGCGTACTGCCGCAGCAGATCGTCCACTTTGTGGTGGAGGCCAGAGATGGGCATCTGCTTCAGCTCCTGCATCGTCGTCGGCTTGGCCGCCGTGCGCTTGCCGTAGCCAACGTGCGTGCTGGCGAGCTTCAGCACTTCTATGCGCTGCTCTGCGCTGTCGGACTGCACGGCAATCTGGCCAAGCTTCGCGACAAGGTTTTGGAGGAGGGCGCGACGCGGGATGTCAGCGCTGCCACGGCGATAGGGGACGATCATGTTGTGCAGAATCGTGCTGAGGTGCTCCTTCATCGACTCACCCATTGCGCAGCGGCGGACGACCAGCTCGAAGATGTCCTCCCAGACAGGGTGCACCATCGGGTGATTCGCAGTGACCTGCTCCTTGCGGAAGAGAGCGTTGCCAATCTGCTCCATTGTGGAGGGGTTCAGCGGATCGAGGGTGAGGTACTGCTCGACGGTGCTGGGCAGCGCGCCGGCTGGTGGCCGCGGGTCTGCCTCGATCAGCCGCATCAGCAACTGGATGGCCTCTGGGCGGTAGTACTCCATCTTGGGGTAGTGAAAGAAGGCAAAAACCATCCACTGAAGAGGCTCGTCTTGCTGATAGAGGTCGTTGTGATCCGCCAATACCTCGAAGAGCACGTTGGCGGACAGCACACGCGTCACCTTCTGCTCCACGTACGCGAAGGAGAGGCAGGTGACGAGCTGGGCAGCCTCGGCGGGCAGCAGCGTCTTCCGTGCCGCCACCACCGCACCAAGGGCGAAGACGGTAGCCGTCAGCCGCTGATTTCGCTCCCCTTTGGTGGGGTCGTTAAGATCGTCAGGGTCGATGCCGGTGTCGTCGTCGTCGTCAGCCGCCGCCTCAGCAGCTCCTCGCTCTCCGTTTTTGTTGCCACCGTCGCCGCGGCGAGCGCGGGCCTCCAGCCGCAGCTTCACCGCCTTCATCCGCACGCTCAACACAAACTCCTCATCCATTAGCTCCAGCAGCACTGCCGGGGATATGCTGGTCTGCGCGAGCACTAGATACAGCGTGTGGCAGTGCAGGCATAGCATCGCAAAATCGTCCGTCACCATGCCGAGCAGGAGACGGGTGAGAGCGTAGACGACGGAGTGGTGGGCCGTGGCGCGCAGCCGCTCCAGACTGCGTGTGTCGACGTCCTCCTCGCTCAGCTTGGCGTTGAAGTGGTTCAAGAAGGCGTTCTGGCCCTGCTTGCGCTTCTCGGCGTTGTGGCGCAGACACATGTGAAGGAGAGCCCGCATGTGCTCTCGCTCCCGCAGTGTCTGCGACATGACCTGACGCGTCTGACTCATCTTCTTCGTCTTTCCGTCCGCCGTCGCGGCGTCACCGGCGTCTTTCTCGCCGTCTTTGGTCTCCGCAGGCTCCTCGTCCTGCTTCTCCGGGTCTTTCCCGTAGGGACCTGCATTGCCCTGCGGCTTGGCAAAGCTCTTACCTTTGTTTGCTTCGAAGGATGCCCACTCGTACCACGACGCGAACGCGCTCACCGTCGTTGGCGCCCCCTTCTCAAACTTGGGCAGGTACGTGCGGAAGGAGGCGACGGCGTCGGGCATGTGCTGAAGAATGAGCTGCGGCGGTACAAACTTGAAGAAACGCTCGTTGAGGTCTTTGCCGAAGACTTCGCGGTTGGCGCGGCGCGTTTTAAAAAGCGTGACACTCTCTCGCAGATCAGCAGCCACCTTTGCAGCAAGATGAATGTCCACCTCCGCTGTCCGGTGCGACGACGGCGCACGCGAGGGTGCACCACCGCCTGCCGCAGAAGAGCGTGACGCACCATTGAAATCGCGCTGCTGCTGCTGCTGCTGCCTGCTGCGCTGTTCGCGAAACTTGCTTTGGTGGAACTTCGTTTTTTCCTTCTTAAGGTGCAACGCGCCTGTCTTACGCGGGTTGACGGCTGAAAAAGAGGAGGCGGAGGCGCCACGATCGCGTTGGCGACGGTCGTGATCACCGTGACCAACCCCACCGCGACTACCAAAGCCACCACCACGACCGCGTCCGCGCGAGAAGCTCGAGCGGGGACCAGAGGACGCACTGCTGCTGCGGTAGTTGCTGTTGCCGCCACCAGAGGGACCCCTACCCGGCGGACCGCCGCTGCGGCCTCGCTTCGCTCCGTGTGGAGGAGGCATGCGAATACACACGTTCCTCAAGAGAGATAAAAAGAAACAAAAGACTACCGGAATCGCCGACAATGAAACGGCGTTGTGCAAATTCGTTGCTGTCAAAGGTGTGCGAGCAGGCACGAATACGGGCCCAACAAAGAAGCGAGAAAGAAAGAATCGAAAAGCAAGTCTGTACTTTGGTCATTGTCACTTTTTCCTCTCTTTCGTGACTGACATGAGCTGCAACAACTCCGTACATGTGTCTCGTTGGAGTGGTGGAGGAGAAGACCTCACCACATCGGCCGAAGCACGGAGCGTAAAGACGGGAGAGCAGAGCGATGCACGCTAACTTGCAATACTCCCTACCCGTTGCAGAGCGATGCAGTTGCGTTCGGCGTGTTAAAACACCCCGGCATTTACATCACCAGCGCAAACCCACGTGGTAGTGGCGGTGCTCCGCACCTGCCTGTAACATGAATGCTTTCGCTTAGGTTCTTTACGATTTCTTACGTTTTCATAGCTTTCCCCACATACACAGTTTGCCGTTTACTAGGCACTAAAAGCACGCACGGAAGAGTTCACGTAGCGAAAGGGTGACACAATAAAAGGATCGCTGTTACGTGGTGCTAATAAAAATCAAAACAAGTATATAAATTACGAACGTTTTGGATTCTAAAGAGTTGCCTGAACGCAGAGACGAGACACGCACTCGTACTCGCACCGCACAGCCGAATTGTGGAGGAGAAAGAAAACATTAAAAGGGCTACAAGGCAGACGAAAAGTAAGAGAAAAGAAAAGAGAAAGGAGAGAACGATGACGCAGATCCGGCGAAGAGAAACAAAAACTTCCTATACAACATCACAGGACCCTGTTTTCCTATCCCGCTTCTGTGCTGGACTAGGCGAAAGACGTTCAATCGTCTTCCATGCCTACGTTTACGCATCTGCATACGGACCGAAAGAAAATGATAACACCAAGAAAACACAAAACTATTTTACTGACATTTGCCTTAGCCTCACTGCTGTGCGCACCTTAGCGAAATCGTCGAAGTGGAAAGCGTGCTGCGGTGCTGAGAGAAGTGTGTACCGACGAACAAACGTCCCTTCTGGAGCTGAATCCCGTCGCATTTTTTTGTAGTTTTAATTTAGACCTACGTTGCCTCCCGCGCATCACGTACACACACACACGCAAAAACAAAAACCGGTAGTGTGTTTGACTTTTCGAAGGAAAAAAAAAAGAGAAGGCGATTCATGCGGTGATGCCGAATTACAGTGAGCGAACGAAATTTGGGAGGGGAGTCCCAAAAAAAAAGGCTTAGGAGTTGCTAGAGGAAAACAAAAGAGAAAAAAGAAATCACAAACAAACCGAATGAAAAAGAAAAAGAATAGTTGTGGTGCTTCCTTTATCCGATTTATCAGCACCGCTACAACCACAGAAACATCGCAGGTAGGTCTCTCTTTACACGTTGTTGCACAGCGGCTCAGACTCCGTACACGCTGAAGCAGCAAAGCTGACGACCGTACCTCGCTCTTTCGTTTTTCTGTCTCTCGGTCCCCTCCGCAACGCAACAACCGGTTAGTCGGCCGACACAGTGGTTCAAAACCCACAACAGCACTTGGTTGTACGTCGCCTACACGAAATACGCAGCGAATACCTCGATGCACAGGTAAGCGGCATACAGAGAACGCAATTCTCAAGTTGTTGCGATCCGAAACACTAAAACACAAAGGAGACAACGAGACATTTTCAAAGCGAAGAGAGAAAGATGAACACATCGCAGCGACGTGTTTTCTTTTCATGCGAGAATAACCTACACCCTACAAATCATCACCTACCAACAGGTCAAACCTTTACATGAGAATTACATAAATTTATCTTTCTTGGTTATACAACACACTGTAAATATCAATAGTTAAATAAATGCAAAGAAAACAAACTATTCAACAGACTCTACGAAGTGGGTAGCCCGCCTTACGCTTCCCCGCTGGGTGGGCGGGGAGTTCAGGGTTGGGCGGGTGGGAAAAACTAAAAGATAGAAGAACTGCTGAATTCTAGCAGTTGAGAAAGAGAATACAAGAAAAGGGGAAAAGAGAGAGGTAGGATGAATAATTCTTCAGGCTAGGTCATTCTATTCGCAAGCTCCAAAAAAAAAGCCTGTGTTTCACATTTCTCAGTGCGTTTCATTGACAGGACAACGAACAGGTTTAACAAGGTAGGACTGTGAACAACGCTGTTATGCGACACCCATACATGCATGCACAATTTATAAAGGAAAAAACACAATTAGTTTGTTTTTTGTGGTTTGGTATTATACATGTAATTAAGTCACCAGAGATGCACGCATGCACGCACTGGCATAGCATCGCACACAGATCAACACACACGCACACACAGAGGCCTACGATACACTTAGATGCACGCAAAGGATTGCTAACGTCTTCATCGACCTCTGCCGCCTCCGTTCAGGCGTCACACAAATTGTGTCACAATCTTTCGTGAGCCTCCAAGCAAATGAAAAAGAAATGTAAACAGAAAGATCAAAGAAATAGGTAGATGAAGGGAGCTTAATCGCTTACATCGATATCGTTGTGTGCGGTGAGGAAAAGGAGCTTGAAAACGAAGATCGCGCTACAGGCTGAGGAGAGGTCTGTGTGTACGTGTGTGTGTGTGTGTGTACTAGTTATATTACTTTACTTCCGGAAATCGATCCACGTTTTTTTTTGGTTGTTTTCTATCGAGACCCGCTTCGGTATTTACCGTGTCCTTCGAATGCTTTTCTTACCGGCTTGTGCGGCTCCCGTCTCGAGTCTCCGCAGCGGCAGTAAAACAAAGAGAAGCGAAGAGGAGTAACTCTTGTACTCGACTTCGGCGAAAGAATCTTTTCCGCGCCGAAAGCCGCTACGAAAACGGACTCACGTTGTTTTGCGTTTTCTATTATCACTTTTTGATGTGTGTGTGTTATTGATCGTTGCCCGTCTCTGCGTACGCACACGTCGGCATGTGCAGAGATCCAACGCCACATTAAGAATAGTAAAAGTATAGCTACAAAAGAAACGGAAAATAAGGCCGAAACTGCGCATTTCAAACCTGAGGGCAACACGGACGCCGAAGACATTCGGGAGCGAAGTATGAACACACAACAACTCATTTCCCTTCCAGCAAGACGCTACTCGTCTAAAAAAACCGGAGGGAGATTAAAGTCATTTCTGCGGTGTCCCAGCGATATCCCTCTCGTTTCGTCGCGCAATTTCGGTTTCTTCAACGATCTCCGTTGATGCAACAACAAAAAAGAGCATCCACCACCACAACAGAAATCTTGGATCGATTAAGTGGTAAATGAAAGAAAGCGATGTGTTTTGAGTTCAAAAAGGAAAATAGTTCCATAATAAGTGGGAAGTGAAGGGGAAAAAAGAACCAAAAAGGAAACGCTTGAATTATTCCGCGGGAGTCGCAGCTTACCGCATCTCTATTTGGCCTCTGAGCTGCGTAAACACCACTAATCACCCTTCTGCAGAAATAAACACAGAAGGGGAAAAGAGTAAACCACGCGTAAACAAAAAAAAAGACGAGTAAGAAGAAGAAAGATAAAGCGTTAGCGGGGTTTTCAAGTTAAAATAGATCGAAAGCGCGGCAGAAACAAAGAAGAAAGGAAGAAAGCAAGAAACCACAACTGAAGTTTTGTATGAAATCAGCATTCAATGACACCACATCCATTTGCCAAGAACAGCAACTGTGAGAGACTCGATAAGCAGTGGGGGAGAGACGCACGTGCTTCGCTCTGAGCGTGCGCAGTTCTGTCTCGACGCGTCTCCCATTCTTACGGTGCACTCGGTGACAAACAACAGCAACGACAAACAAAAACAGCAGACCACAAGGAGAAAATACAGTCAGGACAGCACGAACAAATGAGGAAAAGAAGTTGGTGAGTAGCTTCTGTTCACGTCTGCTCACCGAACCCGTGACAGCAAAGCTGGCACAGGACATGCGGAGAGGCGAGAAACAAACAGCTTAAAAAAAGGCCAATAACGAAGAAAGGAAGATGTTATTTAAGAGGCTTCGAAGATTCCGTGCGTTCTGCATTCCGTTGTCTTCTGCGCGTTTTTAGTTTAAACCGAACGGGAAAAAGACATCGACCGACGAGCGCAAAGATGAGGAAAAACAAAAGCAGCGACAAATGCCGATTCTAGGAAGCCTGCGGAGCTCTGTATCCGTTTAGCGTGATTTAAAAAAAAAGGATACCCCCACCAGCGTTGGAAGTATTTTTCGGCGGGGTTGCGGACAGATGGCTCATCATTTCGCCAAAAAAAAAACAAAAGAAGTTGCGCTCCGCAAAGCAAGAAGGAGACGACACTCTTTTCCCTTTCGCGTCTCTTTCTTACTTTGGTCTTACGTGTGTCAGCAGCAGCGCTCCACCTACGCACGTTTCACATCTCCTTTTCTGTGGTAGGCACTGCATTTTCCTATCTCACTCTCGCCAATTAACAACAGAGATGTAGGTGTGCGCCCTCTCTTCCACATTACAGGATGCCGTAGATGGTTGCCGTGGTACCGAAGCAGATGACGATGACACCGCAAACTAGCACAAATAGGGCACCGAAGAAGTCGAAGGCGCCGGCCTTCTGCAGGGTGAAGCCACCGCTGTAGATGAAGAAGAGCGACGGAAAGACGAAGGCGATGAAGGACCCAGTGAAGGAGCCGAGCAGACCGAAGACGGTGTTCACCTTCGGGATAAACAAACCGCACAGCAGCGATACCAAGCTGAGGAAGGTGCACAGCAGCGCATTCTTCCACCAGGCGACGGTGCGAATATCCCAGCCGACGAGGTGGTGCACGGCATCGCGGCAGGGCAGGATGTGGAGGGCGAAGGCGACACACAACTTTATGATAAGGCCCAAGTACGCGACAGCGAAGTAGTAATCCGTCAGGGGACGGTACATGCTCAGCAGTGAAGAGGCGACATCGGAGCCAAAGTCGGCGTAGGCGAAGAATCCTGCAAGCCAGTAAAAAACGGTGCAGATCAGCATGCTGATGAAACACTGCAGCTCAAAAAACCTCACCGACGGCTTTGTGGTCTCGTTGAACACCTGGTAAGCGTTCGACTGGCACAAAAAGGCGAAGACGAACTGACCCAGACCTCCCATGGCCGCGTTGCCCGTGTTGAAGAGCTTCACCTTCGACAAATTGCCATTCTTCAAGCCGTGCGTGGCGGAATGTACAATGACGCAAACCACGAAAAACAGAATAAAAGTCACACCGAAGAGGGAGACGTAGCGGAGGGAGTTGATTTGGCGCGGCAATGAGAGGGGCAGCATCAGCACCACAAAGGTAACGGAGGTCAGCACGCGCCGAAAGCTATCGCTCTGGTACCGCTCCGGTACGCGGTCGTCATTCAGGAAGGCATGCCATAGATCACTCACACAGATGACGTACGCAATACAGGCACCGATACACTTGAGGAACATAATCACGGCAGTGAAAATGTCACCACCGCGACCGAAGAGGTAACGCGCGGTCAGCTCGTAGCTGCGGATGCCTGTCTTCTCGTACACGATGGCCAGCAGCCGCACCGTGTACACCGTCATGAGGAAAATGATGATGAGTAAGATGGTGCCCGTCACCAAGCCCGAGGAATTGAATGCGTCGGGCAAGCCGAGAATACCCGCCCCCAGGCTGCTACCAGCCAGGTTGAAGACACCACTCGCAAAGCCGCCAGGTGGCATGATACGGTGCACAATCTTCACAGCGCCCCTTACAAATGGCGGCAGAGTGGGCGGCGGCGGTTGGCGCTGGAACTCCGGCCCGAGCTCGTCGACCTGCTCAAACGTGCCCTCCATCTCCCTATCCACCTTCGTGGTCCCATCGCCCTGGGTAGAAATGGGGGTAATCTGCGGTGCCTGAAAGGT
The DNA here is from genome assembly GCF_001293395.1 of Leptomonas pyrrhocoris. Classification (NCBI taxonomy): domain Eukaryota; phylum Euglenozoa; class Kinetoplastea; order Trypanosomatida; family Trypanosomatidae; genus Leptomonas; species Leptomonas pyrrhocoris. The sequence continues at coordinate 63,460 of NW_015438357.1, forward strand.
AGGGCTGTTGCTGTGGAAGGCGGGCATGGCTCCGTGACAGTACGCCCGTTCCTCGTCCTGCCCCTCCACGTATCCGGTGTTGCGCGACATGTGCGTGCTCGTCTGCGCGAATAGGAAGGAGAGAGAAGACAGAGTAGAGAGCGGAATGACGGACAGCGCTTGAAGTGTTTTGACGACAAAACGAACAATAGTGACAGAGAGAAAAACTGTCTTTAGAAATTAGTGTATTAGGAAATTGGTTTGATGCTGTTCGTGTTGCCGATGGTTTAGGGGAGGCGCTTGACTTACTGTGCGCAGACGAGAAAAAAAGTTTTTTAATAAATCCATTAAAGGTAGAAGAATCCAAAGCAAGAAAAAAGCAAAGAAAGGGAGAAAAAGACGGCGATTACCAAGTACAGACTTGCTTCTCCATTCTTGACTGACATGAGCTGCAACAACTCCGTACATGTGTCTCGTTGGAGTGGTGGAGGAGAAGACCTCACCACATCGGCCGAAGCACGGAGCGTAAAGACGGGAGAGCAGAGCGATGCACGCTAACTTGCAATACTCCCTACCCGTTGCAGAGCGATGCAGTTGCGTTCGGCGTGTTAAAACACCCCGGCATTTACATCACCAGCGCAAACCCACGTGGTAGTGGCGGTGCTCCGCACCTGCCTGTAACATGAATGCTTTCGCTTAGGTTCTTTACGATTTCTTACGTTTTCATAGCTTTCCCCACATACACAGTTTGCCGTTTACTAGGCACTAAAAGCACGCACGGAAGAGTTCACGTAGCGAAAGGGTGACACAATAAAAGGATCGCTGTTACGTGGTGCTAATAAAAATCAAAACAAGTATATAAATTACGAACGTTTTGGATTCTAAAGAGTTGCCTGAACGCAGAGACGAGACACGCACTCGTACTCGCACCGCACAGCCGAATTGTGGAGGAGAAAGAAAACATTAAAAGGGCTACAAGGCAGACGAAAAGTAAGAGAAAAGAAAAGAGAAAGGAGAGAACGATGACGCAGATCCGGCGAAGAGAAACAAAAACTTCCTATACAACATCACAGGACCCTGTTTTCCTATCCCGCTTCTGTGCTGGACTAGGCGAAAGACGTTCAATCGTCTTCCATGCCTACGTTTACGCATCTGCATACGGACCGAAAGAAAATGATAACACCAAGAAAACACAAAACTATTTTACTGACATTTGCCTTAGCCTCACTGCTGTGCGCACCTTAGCGAAATCGTCGAAGTGGAAAGCGTGCTGCGGTGCTGAGAGAAGTGTGTACCGACGAACAAACGTCCCTTCTGGAGCTGAATCCCGTCGCATTTTTTTGTAGTTTTAATTTAGACCTACGTTGCCTCCCGCGCATCACGTACACACACACACGCAAAAACAAAAACCGGTAGTGTGTTTGACTTTTCGAAGGAAAAAAAAAAGAGAAGGCGATTCATGCGGTGATGCCGAATTACAGTGAGCGAACGAAATTTGGGAGGGGAGTCCCAAAAAAAAAGGCTTAGGAGTTGCTAGAGGAAAACAAAAGAGAAAAAAGAAATCACAAACAAACCGAATGAAAAAGAAAAAGAATAGTTGTGGTGCTTCCTTTATCCGATTTATCAGCACCGCTACAACCACAGAAACATCGCAGGTAGGTCTCTCTTTACACGTTGTTGCACAGCGGCTCAGACTCCGTACACGCTGAAGCAGCAAAGCTGACGACCGTACCTCGCTCTTTCGTTTTTCTGTCTCTCGGTCCCCTCCGCAACGCAACAACCGGTTAGTCGGCCGACACAGTGGTTCAAAACCCACAACAGCACTTGGTTGTACGTCGCCTACACGAAATACGCAGCGAATACCTCGATGCACAGGTAAGCGGCATACAGAGAACGCAATTCTCAAGTTGTTGCGATCCGAAACACTAAAACACAAAGGAGACAACGAGACATTTTCAAAGCGAAGAGAGAAAGATGAACACATCGCAGCGACGTGTTTTCTTTTCATGCGAGAATAACCTACACCCTACAAATCATCACCTACCAACAGGTCAAACCTTTACATGAGAATTACATAAATTTATCTTTCTTGGTTATACAACACACTGTAAATATCAATAGTTAAATAAATGCAAAGAAAACAAACTATTCAACAGACTCTACGAAGTGGGTAGCCCGCCTTACGCTTCCCCGCTGGGTGGGCGGGGAGTTCAGGGTTGGGCGGGTGGGAAAAACTAAAAGATAGAAGAACTGCTGAATTCTAGCAGTTGAGAAAGAGAATACAAGAAAAGGGGAAAAGAGAGAGGTAGGATGAATAATTCTTCAGGCTAGGTCATTCTATTCGCAAGCTCCAAAAAAAAAGCCTGTGTTTCACATTTCTCAGTGCGTTTCATTGACAGGACAACGAACAGGTTTAACAAGGTAGGACTGTGAACAACGCTGTTATGCGACACCCATACATGCATGCACAATTTATAAAGGAAAAAACACAATTAGTTTGTTTTTTGTGGTTTGGTATTATACATGTAATTAAGTCACCAGAGATGCACGCATGCACGCACTGGCATAGCATCGCACACAGATCAACACACACGCACACACAGAGGCCTACGATACACTTAGATGCACGCAAAGGATTGCTAACGTCTTCATCGACCTCTGCCGCCTCCGTTCAGGCGTCACACAAATTGTGTCACAATCTTTCGTGAGCCTCCAAGCAAATGAAAAAGAAATGTAAACAGAAAGATCAAAGAAATAGGTAGATGAAGGGAGCTTAATCGCTTACATCGATATCGTTGTGTGCGGTGAGGAAAAGGAGCTTGAAAACGAAGATCGCGCTACAGGCTGAGGAGAGGTCTGTGTGTACGTGTGTGTGTGTGTGTGTACTAGTTATATTACTTTACTTCCGGAAATCGATCCACGTTTTTTTTTGGTTGTTTTCTATCGAGACCCGCTTCGGTATTTACCGTGTCCTTCGAATGCTTTTCTTACCGGCTTGTGCGGCTCCCGTCTCGAGTCTCCGCAGCGGCAGTAAAACAAAGAGAAGCGAAGAGGAGTAACTCTTGTACTCGACTTCGGCGAAAGAATCTTTTCCGCGCCGAAAGCCGCTACGAAAACGGACTCACGTTGTTTTGCGTTTTCTATTATCACTTTTTGATGTGTGTGTGTTATTGATCGTTGCCCGTCTCTGCGTACGCACACGTCGGCATGTGCAGAGATCCAACGCCACATTAAGAATAGTAAAAGTATAGCTACAAAAGAAACGGAAAATAAGGCCGAAACTGCGCATTTCAAACCTGAGGGCAACACGGACGCCGAAGACATTCGGGAGCGAAGTATGAACACACAACAACTCATTTCCCTTCCAGCAAGACGCTACTCGTCTAAAAAAACCGGAGGGAGATTAAAGTCATTTCTGCGGTGTCCCAGCGATATCCCTCTCGTTTCGTCGCGCAATTTCGGTTTCTTCAACGATCTCCGTTGATGCAACAACAAAAAAGAGCATCCACCACCACAACAGAAATCTTGGATCGATTAAGTGGTAAATGAAAGAAAGCGATGTGTTTTGAGTTCAAAAAGGAAAATAGTTCCATAATAAGTGGGAAGTGAAGGGGAAAAAAGAACCAAAAAGGAAACGCTTGAATTATTCCGCGGGAGTCGCAGCTTACCGCATCTCTATTTGGCCTCTGAGCTGCGTAAACACCACTAATCACCCTTCTGCAGAAATAAACACAGAAGGGGAAAAGAGTAAACCACGCGTAAACAAAAAAAAAGACGAGTAAGAAGAAGAAAGATAAAGCGTTAGCGGGGTTTTCAAGTTAAAATAGATCGAAAGCGCGGCAGAAACAAAGAAGAAAGGAAGAAAGCAAGAAACCACAACTGAAGTTTTGTATGAAATCAGCATTCAATGACACCACATCCATTTGCCAAGAACAGCAACTGTGAGAGACTCGATAAGCAGTGGGGGAGAGACGCACGTGCTTCGCTCTGAGCGTGCGCAGTTCTGTCTCGACGCGTCTCCCATTCTTACGGTGCACTCGGTGACAAACAACAGCAACGACAAACAAAAACAGCAGACCACAAGGAGAAAATACAGTCAGGACAGCACGAACAAATGAGGAAAAGAAGTTGGTGAGTAGCTTCTGTTCACGTCTGCTCACCGAACCCGTGACAGCAAAGCTGGCACAGGACATGCGGAGAGGCGAGAAACAAACAGCTTAAAAAAAGGCCAATAACGAAGAAAGGAAGATGTTATTTAAGAGGCTTCGAAGATTCCGTGCGTTCTGCATTCCGTTGTCTTCTGCGCGTTTTTAGTTTAAACCGAACGGGAAAAAGACATCGACCGACGAGCGCAAAGATGAGGAAAAACAAAAGCAGCGACAAATGCCGATTCTAGGAAGCCTGCGGAGCTCTGTATCCGTTTAGCGTGATTTAAAAAAAAAGGATACCCCCACCAGCGTTGGAAGTATTTTTCGGCGGGGTTGCGGACAGATGGCTCATCATTTCGCCAAAAAAAAAACAAAAGAAGTTGCGCTCCGCAAAGCAAGAAGGAGACGACACTCTTTTCCCTTTCGCGTCTCTTTCTTACTTTGGTCTTACGTGTGTCAGCAGCAGCGCTCCACCTACGCACGTTTCACATCTCCTTTTCTGTGGTAGGCACTGCATTTTCCTATCTCACTCTCGCCAATTAACAACAGAGATGTAGGTGTGCGCCCTCTCTTCCACATTACAGGATGCCGTAGATGGTTGCCGTGGTACCGAAGCAGATGACGATGACACCGCAAACTAGCACAAATAGGGCACCGAAGAAGTCGAAGGCGCCGGCCTTCTGCAGGGTGAAGCCACCGCTGTAGATGAAGAAGAGCGACGGAAAGACGAAGGCGATGAAGGACCCAGTGAAGGAGCCGAGCAGACCGAAGACGGTGTTCACCTTCGGGATAAACAAACCGCACAGCAGCGATACCAAGCTGAGGAAGGTGCACAGCAGCGCATTCTTCCACCAGGCGACGGTGCGAATATCCCAGCCGACGAGGTGGTGCACGGCATCGCGGCAGGGCAGGATGTGGAGGGCGAAGGCGACACACAACTTTATGATAAGGCCCAAGTACGCGACAGCGAAGTAGTAATCCGTCAGGGGACGGTACATGCTCAGCAGTGAAGAGGCGACATCGGAGCCAAAGTCGGCGTAGGCGAAGAATCCTGCAAGCCAGTAAAAAACGGTGCAGATCAGCATGCTGATGAAACACTGCAGCTCAAAAAACCTCACCGACGGCTTTGTGGTCTCGTTGAACACCTGGTAAGCGTTCGACTGGCACAAAAAGGCGAAGACGAACTGACCCAGACCTCCCATGGCCGCGTTGCCCGTGTTGAAGAGCTTCACCTTCGACAAATTGCCATTCTTCAAGCCGTGCGTGGCGGAATGTACAATGACGCAAACCACGAAAAACAGAATAAAAGTCACACCGAAGAGGGAGACGTAGCGGAGGGAGTTGATTTGGCGCGGCAATGAGAGGGGCAGCATCAGCACCACAAAGGTAACGGAGGTCAGCACGCGCCGAAAGCTATCGCTCTGGTACCGCTCCGGTACGCGGTCGTCATTCAGGAAGGCATGCCATAGATCACTCACACAGATGACGTACGCAATACAGGCACCGATACACTTGAGGAACATAATCACGGCAGTGAAAATGTCACCACCGCGACCGAAGAGGTAACGCGCGGTCAGCTCGTAGCTGCGGATGCCTGTCTTCTCGTACACGATGGCCAGCAGCCGCACCGTGTACACCGTCATGAGGAAAATGATGATGAGTAAGATGGTGCCCGTCACCAAGCCCGAGGAATTGAATGCGTCGGGCAAGCCGAGAATACCCGCCCCCAGGCTGCTACCAGCCAGGTTGAAGACACCACTCGCAAAGCCGCCAGGTGGCATGATACGGTGCACAATCTTCACAGCGCCCCTTACAAATGGCGGCAGAGTGGGCGGCGGCGGTTGGCGCTGGAACTCCGGCCCGAGCTCGTCGACCTGCTCAAACGTGCCCTCCATCTCCCTATCCACCTTCGTGGTCCCATCGCCCTGGGTAGAAATGGGGGTAATCTGCGGTGCCTGAAAGGTAGGGCTGTTGCTGTGGAAGGCGGGCATGGCTCCGTGACAGTACGCCCGTTCCTCGTCCTGCCCCTCCACGTATCCGGTGTTGCGCGACATGTGCGTGCTCGTCTGCGCGAATAGGAAGGAGAGAGAAGACAGAGTAGAGAGCGGAATGACGGACAGCGCTTGAAGTGTTTTGACGACAAAACGAACAATAGTGACAGAGAGAAAAACTGTCTTTAGAAATTAGTGTATTAGGAAATTGGTTTGATGCTGTTCGTGTTGCCGATGGTTTAGGGGAGGCGCTTGACTTACTGTGCGCAGACGAGAAAAAAAGTTTTTTAATAAATCCATTAAAGGTAGAAGAATCCAAAGCAAGAAAAAAGCAAAGAAAGGGAGAAAAAGACGGCGATTACCAAGTACAGACTTGCTTCTCCATTCTTGACTGACATGAGCTGCAACAACTCCGTACATGTGTCTCGTTGGAGTGGTGGAGGAGAAGACCTCACCACATCGGCCGAAGCACGGAGCGTAAAGACGGGAGAGCAGAGCGATGCACGCTAACTTGCAATACTCCCTACCCGTTGCAGAGCGATGCAGTTGCGTTCGGCGTGTTAAAACACCCCGGCATTTACATCACCAGCGCAAACCCACGTGGTAGTGGCGGTGCTCCGCACCTGCCTGTAACATGAATGCTTTCGCTTAGGTTCTTTACGATTTCTTACGTTTTCATAGCTTTCCCCACATACACAGTTTGCCGTTTACTAGGCACTAAAAGCACGCACGGAAGAGTTCACGTAGCGAAAGGGTGACACAATAAAAGGATCGCTGTTACGTGGTGCTAATAAAAATCAAAACAAGTATATAAATTACGAACGTTTTGGATTCTAAAGAGTTGCCTGAACGCAGAGACGAGACACGCACTCGTACTCGCACCGCACAGCCGAATTGTGGAGGAGAAAGAAAACATTAAAAGGGCTACAAGGCAGACGAAAAGTAAGAGAAAAGAAAAGAGAAAGGAGAGAACGATGACGCAGATCCGGCGAAGAGAAACAAAAACTTCCTATACAACATCACAGGACCCTGTTTTCCTATCCCGCTTCTGTGCTGGACTAGGCGAAAGACGTTCAATCGTCTTCCATGCCTACGTTTACGCATCTGCATACGGACCGAAAGAAAATGATAACACCAAGAAAACACAAAACTATTTTACTGACATTTGCCTTAGCCTCACTGCTGTGCGCACCTTAGCGAAATCGTCGAAGTGGAAAGCGTGCTGCGGTGCTGAGAGAAGTGTGTACCGACGAACAAACGTCCCTTCTGGAGCTGAATCCCGTCGCATTTTTTTGTAGTTTTAATTTAGACCTACGTTGCCTCCCGCGCATCACGTACACACACACACGCAAAAACAAAAACCGGTAGTGTGTTTGACTTTTCGAAGGAAAAAAAAAAGAGAAGGCGATTCATGCGGTGATGCCGAATTACAGTGAGCGAACGAAATTTGGGAGGGGAGTCCCAAAAAAAAAGGCTTAGGAGTTGCTAGAGGAAAACAAAAGAGAAAAAAGAAATCACAAACAAACCGAATGAAAAAGAAAAAGAATAGTTGTGGTGCTTCCTTTATCCGATTTATCAGCACCGCTACAACCACAGAAACATCGCAGGTAGGTCTCTCTTTACACGTTGTTGCACAGCGGCTCAGACTCCGTACACGCTGAAGCAGCAAAGCTGACGACCGTACCTCGCTCTTTCGTTTTTCTGTCTCTCGGTCCCCTCCGCAACGCAACAACCGGTTAGTCGGCCGACACAGTGGTTCAAAACCCACAACAGCACTTGGTTGTACGTCGCCTACACGAAATACGCAGCGAATACCTCGATGCACAGGTAAGCGGCATACAGAGAACGCAATTCTCAAGTTGTTGCGATCCGAAACACTAAAACACAAAGGAGACAACGAGACATTTTCAAAGCGAAGAGAGAAAGATGAACACATCGCAGCGACGTGTTTTCTTTTCATGCGAGAATAACCTACACCCTACAAATCATCACCTACCAACAGGTCAAACCTTTACATGAGAATTACATAAATTTATCTTTCTTGGTTATACAACACACTGTAAATATCAATAGTTAAATAAATGCAAAGAAAACAAACTATTCAACAGACTCTACGAAGTGGGTAGCCCGCCTTACGCTTCCCCGCTGGGTGGGCGGGGAGTTCAGGGTTGGGCGGGTGGGAAAAACTAAAAGATAGAAGAACTGCTGAATTCTAGCAGTTGAGAAAGAGAATACAAGAAAAGGGGAAAAGAGAGAGGTAGGATGAATAATTCTTCAGGCTAGGTCATTCTATTCGCAAGCTCCAAAAAAAAAGCCTGTGTTTCACATTTCTCAGTGCGTTTCATTGACAGGACAACGAACAGGTTTAACAAGGTAGGACTGTGAACAACGCTGTTATGCGACACCCATACATGCATGCACAATTTATAAAGGAAAAAACACAATTAGTTTGTTTTTTGTGGTTTGGTATTATACATGTAATTAAGTCACCAGAGATGCACGCATGCACGCACTGGCATAGCATCGCACACAGATCAACACACACGCACACACAGAGGCCTACGATACACTTAGATGCACGCAAAGGATTGCTAACGTCTTCATCGACCTCTGCCGCCTCCGTTCAGGCGTCACACAAATTGTGTCACAATCTTTCGTGAGCCTCCAAGCAAATGAAAAAGAAATGTAAACAGAAAGATCAAAGAAATAGGTAGATGAAGGGAGCTTAATCGCTTACATCGATATCGTTGTGTGCGGTGAGGAAAAGGAGCTTGAAAACGAAGATCGCGCTACAGGCTGAGGAGAGGTCTGTGTGTACGTGTGTGTGTGTGTGTGTACTAGTTATATTACTTTACTTCCGGAAATCGATCCACGTTTTTTTTTGGTTGTTTTCTATCGAGACCCGCTTCGGTATTTACCGTGTCCTTCGAATGCTTTTCTTACCGGCTTGTGCGGCTCCCGTCTCGAGTCTCCGCAGCGGCAGTAAAACAAAGAGAAGCGAAGAGGAGTAACTCTTGTACTCGACTTCGGCGAAAGAATCTTTTCCGCGCCGAAAGCCGCTACGAAAACGGACTCACGTTGTTTTGCGTTTTCTATTATCACTTTTTGATGTGTGTGTGTTATTGATCGTTGCCCGTCTCTGCGTACGCACACGTCGGCATGTGCAGAGATCCAACGCCACATTAAGAATAGTAAAAGTATAGCTACAAAAGAAACGGAAAATAAGGCCGAAACTGCGCATTTCAAACCTGAGGGCAACACGGACGCCGAAGACATTCGGGAGCGAAGTATGAACACACAACAACTCATTTCCCTTCCAGCAAGACGCTACTCGTCTAAAAAAACCGGAGGGAGATTAAAGTCATTTCTGCGGTGTCCCAGCGATATCCCTCTCGTTTCGTCGCGCAATTTCGGTTTCTTCAACGATCTCCGTTGATGCAACAACAAAAAAGAGCATCCACCACCACAACAGAAATCTTGGATCGATTAAGTGGTAAATGAAAGAAAGCGATGTGTTTTGAGTTCAAAAAGGAAAATAGTTCCATAATAAGTGGGAAGTGAAGGGGAAAAAAGAACCAAAAAGGAAACGCTTGAATTATTCCGCGGGAGTCGCAGCTTACCGCATCTCTATTTGGCCTCTGAGCTGCGTAAACACCACTAATCACCCTTCTGCAGAAATAAACACAGAAGGGGAAAAGAGTAAACCACGCGTAAACAAAAAAAAAGACGAGTAAGAAGAAGAAAGATAAAGCGTTAGCGGGGTTTTCAAGTTAAAATAGATCGAAAGCGCGGCAGAAACAAAGAAGAAAGGAAGAAAGCAAGAAACCACAACTGAAGTTTTGTATGAAATCAGCATTCAATGACACCACATCCATTTGCCAAGAACAGCAACTGTGAGAGACTCGATAAGCAGTGGGGGAGAGACGCACGTGCTTCGCTCTGAGCGTGCGCAGTTCTGTCTCGACGCGTCTCCCATTCTTACGGTGCACTCGGTGACAAACAACAGCAACGACAAACAAAAACAGCAGACCACAAGGAGAAAATACAGTCAGGACAGCACGAACAAATGAGGAAAAGAAGTTGGTGAGTAGCTTCTGTTCACGTCTGCTCACCGAACCCGTGACAGCAAAGCTGGCACAGGACATGCGGAGAGGCGAGAAACAAACAGCTTAAAAAAAGGCCAATAACGAAGAAAGGAAGATGTTATTTAAGAGGCTTCGAAGATTCCGTGCGTTCTGCATTCCGTTGTCTTCTGCGCGTTTTTAGTTTAAACCGAACGGGAAAAAGACATCGACCGACGAGCGCAAAGATGAGGAAAAACAAAAGCAGCGACAAATGCCGATTCTAGGAAGCCTGCGGAGCTCTGTATCCGTTTAGCGTGATTTAAAAAAAAAGGATACCCCCACCAGCGTTGGAAGTATTTTTCGGCGGGGTTGCGGACAGATGGCTCATCATTTCGCCAAAAAAAAAACAAAAGAAGTTGCGCTCCGCAAAGCAAGAAGGAGACGACACTCTTTTCCCTTTCGCGTCTCTTTCTTACTTTGGTCTTACGTGTGTCAGCAGCAGCGCTCCACCTACGCACGTTTCACATCTCCTTTTCTGTGGTAGGCACTGCATTTTCCTATCTCACTCTCGCCAATTAACAACAGAGATGTAGGTGTGCGCCCTCTCTTCCACATTACAGGATGCCGTAGATGGTTGCCGTGGTACCGAAGCAGATGACGATGACACCGCAAACTAGCACAAATAGGGCACCGAAGAAGTCGAAGGCGCCGGCCTTCTGCAGGGTGAAGCCACCGCTGTAGATGAAGAAGAGCGACGGAAAGACGAAGGCGATGAAGGACCCAGTGAAGGAGCCGAGCAGACCGAAGCGATGTTCACGTTCGGGATAAACAAACCGCACAGCAGCGATACCAAGCTGAGGAAGGTGCACAGCAGCGCATTCTTCCACCAGGCGACGGTGCGAATATCCCAGCCGACGAGGTGGTGCACGGCATCGCGGCAGGGCAGGATGTGGAGGGCGAAGGCGACACACAACTTGAAGGCAATCCCAACGTAGGCGACAGCGAGGTAGTAATCCGTCAGGGGACGGTACAGGCGGAGCAACGGCGTACCGGCACGGTCGCCAAAGTCGGCGTAGGCGAAGAATGCGGTCAGCCAGTAAAAAACGGTGCAGATCAGCATGCTGATGAAACACTGCAGCTCAAAAAACCTCACCGACGGCTTTGTGGTCTCGTTGAACACCTGGTAAGCGTTCGACTGGCACAAAAAGGCGAAGACGAACTGACCCAGACCTCCCATGGCCGCGTTGCCCGTGTTGAAGAGCTTCACCTTCGACAAATTGCCATTCTTCAAGCCGTGCGTGGCGGAATGTACAGTGAGGCAAACCACGAAAAACAGAATAAAAGTCACACCGAAGAGGGAGAAGTAGCGGAGAGTGTTGATCTGGCGCGGCAATGAGAGGGGCAGCATCAGCACCACAAAGGTAACGGAGGTCAGCACGCGCTGAAAGCTATCGCTCTGGTACCGCTCCGGTACGCGGTCGTCGTTCAGAAAGGCATGCCATAGATCACCGACACTGGTGACGTACGCAATACAGGCACCGATACACTTGAGGAACATAATCACGGCAGTGAAAATGTCACCACCGCGACCGAAGAGGTAACGCGCGGTCAGCTCGTAGCCGCGGATGCCCGTCTTCTCGTATACGAGGGCCAGCAGCCGCATCGTGTACACCGTCATGAAAAAGACGATGATGAGTAAGATGGTGCCTGTGATCACGCCGGATGATTGAAAGGCGGCGGGCAAGCCGAGAATACCCGCCCCCATGCTACCACTGGCCAGGTTGAAGACACCACTCGCAAGGCCACCAGGTGGCATGATGCGCCGTGTTAGCCTGAATATGCAGTTCTCGGTCGGCGGCGGCGGCGGTGACATAGCGCGCCCCGATTCACGTTTGGACTCCGGCCCGAGCTCGTCGACCTGCTCAAACGTGCCCTCCATCTCCCTATCCACCTTCGTGGCCATGACGTCCTTCGGAGAAATGGGATTAATCGGCGATCCCTGAGAGCCAGGGCTAGGCCGGCGGCAGTACGCCCGTTCCTCGTCCTGCCCCTCCACGTATCCGGTGTTGCGCGACATGTGCGTGCTCGTCTGCGCGAATAGGAAGGAGAGAGAAGACAGAGTAGAGAGCGGAATGACGGACAGCGCTTGAAGTGTTTTGACGACAAAACGAACAATAGTGACGGAGAGAAAAACTGTCTTTAGAAATTAGTGTATTAGGAAATTGGTTTGATGCTGTTCGTGTTGCCGATGGTTTAGGGGAGGCGCTTGACTTACTGTGCGCAGACGGAAGAACAAAAGAGAAGAGGAAGAGCGGCTCGTGAGGAAGTCTTTTAAATAGTCGACAGTCTCGTTGAAAGCGGCGCGAAAAGCGGAGATGTGACGTACATCTCAGCAATTTTTTTTTTTGACATGGTTTTGATTGTGAACAGTTCCCTTATTGCAACAAGGGCCCCTGCGTCCACCAAGTGGCCCACATCGCAGTGACAGACAACATCTGTTACACAGAAAACAGAGAGCCGGGTGTTCAAGGCAAAGAAAACTTCACAGGCGTCCAGCGTCAGCATCGCTCTTTTGGGTGCTACCAGTTCTGCTGTGTTTTCTGCTACCAAGTAGAAGAGGCACACACCGAGGGGTTTCTGATAGAAAAACAAGAGTATGAGGAGGGGGGGGGGGGGAGAGGGAGAGGAATACCCCTATATGTAGGACGAAATCCGTGTCAGGCGAGATCGCCGTCCACAAGCAACGCGAAAAACGTTGGGGTCAGTGAGAAAAAGACTCGGACTTCGTACCCGGGGGTTCTGTTCGAAAGTCAACACACACATAAAAAAGAAACAATTTTGGGAAAAAAAGGAAGATGAGTAAAAGAGATTATATAGCACGGTAGCATTCACTCATTCGGGCGCTGATTATCCTTTCCGTTCTGTGTGGAAGACGAAGGCGCAGCGGGCAGACTCGCTTGCACATGCGCATGCGTCTGCCGACAGCCCAAAGCACTGAATTAGACGAGCATATGCTCTTCCGCGCCGCGGACGACGCAGTCATCTTTGTAGGCGGAAGTAAAACGTGGGTGCGTCGTTGACAAGGCGGCCATCTCGTCCTCGGTGTCGGCTGTCAGCGGCGGCGGTGGGGAGGGCGTGCCCGCTTCAGACGCGCCGGAGACGTTCGTTTCTGCTTCACGGGTGGTGGTGGAGGCACGACGGATAAACTCGAAAGCGCCAAATGTTGGAGCCGCGGTGGCGGCGGCAGTTGCGCCTTCGTCGTCGTTGTCGTCGTCTCTCTCGTCGTTTTTATCAAATTCTGCTGTCTGCGACGCCGTCCGCGACGCCGTCTGCGACGCGCCACTGTTGCCGCATGAATTCGCAAGGGGTGAAAGCGGCGCTTTTGCCTCTGTCAAAGGGGTGATGGTGGCGTCATCTGCCGGCATCTTCGCGTGATCGAATGCTGCGAGGGGTGCTGTGGCGATTTGGGGAGCTTCACCGCCGTTCTCGTTGATCGACGCGGTGCGCGTCGCGCCCCACTCGTGCTCTCCATCATCGTCTCCCCCCTTTTCTGTCTTGTGGTCGCGCCACTGCGCATCCACGCTGCCCTGTTTCCCCTTTGACTCTTCTCCTTCCTCGTGCTCTGGAGCGGTGGCTGCTGCTGCCGCTGTCAAATGACCAGTCATCGTCTGCGCTTCCGTCGCACAGGACAGCTCCCCCTTCAAGATACCCTCTTCATGAGGCAGCATCATTTCTGTCTCTGTCTCTGCGTGGACTTCGTTGCAGCTGACCTCCGGCGACGTTAAGTCACTGACTTCCACCACCTCCACGGCGTCCTTGTCTGACTCTGGCGATAGCTGCATGGGGGCCTCTGCGCCGGGCACGACGACAACGGCGGTTTCTTCGGCTCCGACCTCCGCGACTTCAACGGCACAACTCTCCGTCCTGCTTTTCAGTGTGGTGTTCGGCGCACCGGGGAACGCCTCGCCAACGCCGTCCTTGTACTCCCCGCTTGTCTCGGACACCGCACGGCTGCGCTTCTCCCCCACGAGCGAGAGGACACACTCCACATGCTTCTCACCAATATCAGCGTGCGGAGAATCCATTGTTCGCGCTGGGGTCTGTGTGGGTATGTGCGTGTGTGTGTGTGTGTGTGTGTGCGGAAAAAAAACCTGTTGTGTACGTGCAAATAGAAGATGGAGAGCCTGTGTGTCGATGGAGCCAAACGGAGCAGGGGTGGATTCTGCCACGCAGCAACATAACGAAAAAGAAGAGAAGGGCAAGATAAGATAGATGAACACACTACGTCATTCGAAGACGGGCGAGGCACGCAAGTACCCTGGCACGTCGCAAGCGAAGGAGCGAGATCACGTAACAGCGATGTACACACCGTTTTAGAGTGGTAAATGGAGATGGAGAGAATTGTGTGACGCCACAACTGTTGAAGACCCAAAACTTATGTATTCTTTTTTTCTTTGGCGCATTATGAAGGATTTGCGTTGCATCGTAGACATGAATCGCGAGTGCAATCCTCGGGTGAACAGCGAAAGGAAACTAACTTATACGTTACAAAAACAACATCACAGCGGGATGTTGCAAGCGAGAAGAAAAACTACCAGCAATAACAACGACAACAAAAGAATGAAAACGCTGAAGAGAAAGAAAGAATGTTCCAGTGGAGTCGTCAGGAGAGAAAAAAAAAAACACCCACAATACCAATGTTAAAACGACCTCACATTTTGCCTTAAATTGTGCACACCGTCGCCTCCTTCAGCATCATCGTTCTTCCCTTGTCTCACAACGACCGACTTTGCCTTTTGTATATAGAGTGTACATCAAAAGCGAAAATCGAACTGTTCGAGTCGAGACAAAGAAAAAAAAACACAGCAGAAAAAGGGCTGCCGAGATACCCATAACTTCGTTGTGCGCTCTTGAAAAAGAAAAAGAACTTGGGAGATAAAAAAAAGAGAAATGGGATGAACATGAAAAAAGATTTTAAAAAATCACAAACCGATGAGAGCGCCTTGCGTTGCAGGACATACACGAGACGAGGGGCGATGAAGAGAGCCCTTTCTTTTTTTCATATTGAGTGGAGAGAGAGAGAGAGAAAAGGTATGTCGATCGGTTTGCTCAAAATACCAAAGAGCAACGCGCCGGCAGACAAACCTCCCCCCTCCCCACCAAACAAGAGAGAATTCTGATGTGCTTTTGATGGAATGAAAGAAAACAGTAGAAACGATATATACCGATCATGACGAAGATTTCGGGCGTACGTAGTAGCCACGGAGCTGCTGAAGGTGCTTTTTGTCAAGCCCCAGTTCTTTCTCCATGTACGCCGTGACGGAGCCGTATCGCCTGCGCACCTCACCGAAGGCCAATTCGAGAAAGTACGGCTGCGCACGAAAGAGTACGTTGATGGCGTCCTGCGTTATCGTGCAGTGACTCACCTTCATTGATGCACCCGTGGGCGCGACGCAGCATTGATTGCTGAAGAGAAAATCCTCCATGACGGTGTCAGGCGGTACATCGAGCGCCGTCAGAAGTAGCGCTGCCGCAATCCCAGTTCGGTCTTTTCCGGCCATGCAGTGAAACACCGCCGGCTTTCCCTTCACCTGATGCAGCAACAACTCAAAGAAATACTTGTACTCCTCTTTAAAGTCAATGAGAAATGTTTTGGCCACCTGACGGATCATCTGTTCTGCCATGGCGCCGTCCACTTCAGGATACTTCTGCACCTCCTCTCGCACCGCGCAGGCGTCGATTGGAATAGAGAAATACGAAAAGTCAGAGCACGACCGCTGCGGGCTGCGCGCCTTCTCGGCAGGGCAGCGAAAATCAATGATGTACTTCAAGTGCAGCTTCTCCATTAAAAGCTTCTTCCCTTCTGCGGTGACGCTGCTAACGTTGTCGGCGCGGTAGACGTGCTTGTACTTCACCACGTGTTTTCCATCGCGCGTCAGGTAACCACCAAGATCGCGGTAGTTCTGCAAGCCGCCGACTTCAATAATGCGCTCGTGGGACGGCATCAATACAGCTGACGTCTGAGTGTGAGAGAGAAAGAGAAAGAGAAATGAAATGTGCTACTTCCAGCTGCCGCGAATGGTGATGATCTACATGAATCCCACACCAAAGCAAAGCACAACTGCCCACCGTAGACTATCAAAGAGGAAATACAAATCACGGGTGATACACTTTGCGCTCTTGTCGCAGAGCGATATCGGAGATAGCACGTTTATTTACTCGGCAAAGGGAGCGAGGAAGACAGACACACACGTACACTAATAATAATAAGGCGGTTTTACTTGCGAGGTCACCAGAGATGCGCTTATATATTGCCGCTAATGAACGTCTAGCCGCGGCTTCACGCAGAGAAATCCTTTGCGACTTCTGTGAAGAACACCTCCCGACAAAAACTGATGAATGGAAACCAACATACACTAAAAATAAAAAAAGCCACGTAGCTGAGTAGAACTTGCTTTCTCTATTCGTTCGTCTTCTTGTTGTGGAGTGGCGACTCACTGAGTAAGCGTCATAAAAAGCAGCGACACATACACACTCAAATGCCGAAAGGATCGCAACGACGATGCACCAGCAGATGTTTACACGCGACAAGCGAGATAGAGAAAAGTTTTGGGAAGAGAAACGACAAAAAAGGAGAAGAAATTAGCAATGATAATAATAATGAGGTGCGTGATGACTGGAACTGTTGTGGCGAATTAGAGACGCACAGTGAATATATATATATTTAAATGGTGGGGAAAAAAAAGAAAGCATACAGCCAGAGGCACACAGGCCAAGACCTAAATCTATGAGCAAGATGAAATGTTTGCCGAAGGACTGTAAGGAAACAAAAGATTCGCCGGTTCTGTGTGTGTGGCAGTGAGACGTTTGGTGCTGTACGGGCGATGTAGTGGCGCAAAGTAAAACAAAAAAAAAACAAAGAAATGACAGCTTAATGGTAGTAATAATAATAATAAATGCTTCTTTTCTAAAGCTATCCAGTGTCACGACTGGGACTAACGTGGTCGTTGCTTAAGAATGCGTGTGATTAAAAAAAAAGAGAGGAGGGGGGGGAGAGAGAGAGAGAGAGAGAGAGAGAAGAAGAAAGTAAAAGAAAAG
>NW_015438357.1:80759-132315 GCF_001293395.1 Leptomonas pyrrhocoris
GGGAGGAGAGAGAGAGAGAGAGAGAATAAGGAAAAAAAAGAATGTAGAAGGGTCGGAGAGCCAGAAGAATCAACCTTCCCATTCCATGGAAGTGTAGAAGGAAAAAACACTACTGCTCAGCTCTTTCGCCATGTGCTGCGGAGCCACTTTGAAATTCAAGATAGCTGTGGATTCGACACATCGACCCACCTCTTTTTTCCTTCAACAACAACTACGTCAGCTGCTGAGAAGAGACATTGATTTCCATTTTTCCACGTTGAGGCAGCGCGGTAGCGCGATGCAGCGGAAGACGTGGTGGGGCGGCCCATCGCCGATCCAGCGTTCAACGCTGAAGTGCACTCGATGCGGTTTTCAACGGTAAAGAAGAAGAAAAGAAACTGCAACCGTGATGGCACAACGGACGTCGCTGCATCACACAGAGTAGAGCGAGACCTCGCACTCAAAAGCTCGGGCGTCCAACAAGTCCTGCTCACCCAGCCAATTGCCCCCCTCGCCGGTGATCGCGGATGCGTTGGAGTGGTGCGTGGACCCTTCCCGCTCCTTGCAGCCGCGCAGCTCATCGCGAATGATCTGCAACAGGAACAAGAGACACGGGCTTGAGATGTCCTTCGCCATACATAGGTAGCGCGAGAAGGCGGTGACGTAGATGGAGGACTGCGACTCCGTCCCGCGTGGCGAGGCGCGCGCATTCGTAAAGGACGACGTCGATCGACTCAGCCTCTCCGTCTCTCCCATAACGTGCGCACGGCTCGCGGCACACAAGGCGGCAGATAGCCAACGCACCGATGCAAGCAGTAGCAGCTCGCGCGCTGCATCTTCGTTCTGTTGCACCTCGCCGCGGTAGCACCGAAATAGGTGGGCGGAGTCCCGCAGCTGTGGCACCTCTTTGCCGTTGCGCAACAAAATTTTCTTCTGCCACTTCTCCGTCTGCTGCATCCAATCCTCCGAGGACTCGTACGAGCGGTCACGCAGGTAGAAGAGGCTGGCAAACGGAGTGGCGCAGACGAAGTTGTGAGTGGAGAGCGCACGCCGACGCGCCGACGTCTGCGAGCTGGTTGTCGGCTGCTCCTCTGCGTGTTGCACCGGGTGGGCCGAGTCCGGCGGGGCTGCGTCACCGTCTTGTGTGGCGGAGGAGTTGATCGTGGCGAGGCGCAGGTAGGCGACGGCCAGCAGCCACAGCGAGCGGTGCAGGGGTGTCGAGGGGGAGGAAAAGAAAGGAGGCGGCAGCGGGTTTGCTCCATTGAGGGGGTCGGTCGAGGCCAGAAATGGCACCCTCTCCATCGCCGTCACCGCGACGTAGTGCTCCAGCAGCTGGGCAAAGGCGTTGAAGGTGTCGTCGCGCAGGGCTGAGAACGGGCTCACAACGTGCAAGCTAATCGCAGCGACGTGCTCCTCGTGCAGGCGGACAAAAAAAGCGCGCAGTCGCAGGAAGATGAGGTGTAGCGTGCGCGGGGCAGTGACAGACTGCTGCATGTCGGTGGAGGCGATCATCTGCAGCAGCGCGTACACGTCCTCCATGGCGAGCGAGATGGCCTGAACGTAGAAGACGTCGCGGCGGCGCTGGTGGTAGAGCAAGTCCGCATCGGACTCCTCCGGCTCCCCGAAGCGGCCGCCGGTGACGCACACAAAGTGCGCCGTGTTCGTCCACACGGACCACCATCGCCACTGCTTGCGCATGGCCGACCCACCGCCTCTACCACCGTCACGTCCGCCACCCCCGCCGCGCACGGAGACCCAAAACTCCTCGTTTAGCATCATCTCAGACGCCATGAACATCATCGTGTTCTTCAGCATAGCACAGCACAAGCTCTGCGGCAGCTGGAAAGCGTTGAAGCCGTTCGTACGCTGCGTGTGCGGCTCCAGAAGCAGCTCAGCGACATGTGCCAGTAGCTGTGAGACGGCGGTGCAGTACCGCAGCACGTCGCCTGCACAAAGCTCATGTGTGCGCGTACGACGCTGCTCCGTCCAACGAGATCGCGCGCCATCGCTGCCGTACACCTCGTCCGCGTCCTCCAGTGGGAAGCGGTAGGTGCCGACCACCTCGTCGTCTCTCTCGTCCTCCTCTGCACTTCGATGCGCCTCTAGGTGTAGTTGGTAGAGGAACAAGAGCGTTACCTGCAGGGGAACGAGCTGCTCCAGCAGCTGATGCAACCGGAGAAGAGGTCGCGTGCTCGAGAAGAACAAAAATGAGGTGTGCAGGACCACGTCGTCCAGCGTCACCACCACCCGCGTCAGCTCCTCAAGCGAGCCATCCAGGATGAGGTCGAGCCACGCGCGCAGGCGGGTGAGGGAGGCGAGGTGGGGGCTGAGACGGCTGTGGACGACGCGCTGCGTCCACTCCCGCAGGAGATCGCCGATGACCGGCTGCCCGCGTGTCCAGTGGTGCAGCAAAAGCTCAAATGAGGAGAACAGCACGGCGACCATCTTGTGCATGTAGAGATCCCCGCCATCGTGTGGGCTCATTTGGAGGAGCAGACGAACCACCGCACTCCGCACCGACGGCTTCTTTCTCGAGGCACCCACCCCACCACCGCCATTCAAAGCATCATCGACGCTTCCCGCGGCGCCTCCAACTCCCCCGCCGACACCTCGATGACGAGATGAGCCGTGTGAGCCCGGTGCCGCTCCGGCTGTCTCGGCACCGCGGCCGGCGAACGACGTGCTGTCGCGACGC
The DNA here is from genome assembly GCF_001293395.1 of Leptomonas pyrrhocoris. Classification (NCBI taxonomy): domain Eukaryota; phylum Euglenozoa; class Kinetoplastea; order Trypanosomatida; family Trypanosomatidae; genus Leptomonas; species Leptomonas pyrrhocoris. Next base: position 83,434 of record NW_015438357.1, read on the forward strand.
GCCAACGGTGACGACTGCGGCGAAGCGCTGAAGTAAAACCCATGGGGGCGTGTCACCGCTGCCGGTGGCGGTGATCCGACGGATGTGGTGGCCACGGAGGCGCCGCCCGGATCGGGCGAGGACGGCGCCGCTCGCACGTTGTGCATCGAGCTCGGTTGGGCGCGCGGCGTGCCCGGCAAGCTCAGGGCGCTGTAGAGCGCCACCGTCATCCACACCCAGATCCAGCCATCGTACTCGCTGAGGTACAGCGGAACCTGCGGAAGCTCGGAGAGCGAAGGCATCCCTTTGATGCAAACGGAGGCGCGGATGTTAACGGCGTGCAGCTGTGCCTCGGCGTTCCAGGAGATGAAGCACAAATACGGCATCACGATAGTTTGTTGTGCTTGGTAGAGCGAGGCAATGCGGACCTCAACGACGTCCAGGGCGCGCCCTTCCTCACAGAAGGAAGGAGCCGGCAGCGCCGTGTGGGAGGCTTCAAACAGAAACGGGGTGATGGTGCTGCTCGGTGAGGCCGCGGCGGAGGTCCACTGCTGCTGTTGCTGTTGCGGCTGAGTTACTTGATTCTGCTGGTGCAGCCGCAGTGAAGCGACACGCCGCTGCGTTTGCCGGAAGAGAACCAAAACAAAAAAGATAAAATTCAGCACTGCGATGGAGCAACGCCGATCCACCTCGGTCCACGCAGTGGAGGTCTTGTAGAGGTCGCGCAGGTACTGGAGGGCGGTGGGCAGCCCCGCCGCTGTCAGTGATTCCAGCGCGTCCACCCACTGCGTAAGAGACGGCCCACCGCCGTGCAGTGTGCCGGTGTGCGCCGGTCCCGCTGTCGACCCGCCGTGACCACGCCCATTCAGGCTCGCCAGTGCCGCGTTGAAACTCTCCTCCTCCTCGCGGTACCGTTTGGACCTCCAGGCGCTGCTGGTGAGCAGCTCATTCATGAACAGCACTGTGCGGGTGAGAACGGGCTGGTTGTGCTCCTTCACCGCTGCGGAGAAGTGCAGGAGCGCCTGGTCAACGTCCTCCGTGAGGATGTCAGCCGAGGGCGTCGCGCCGGTGTTGCCTGCACCGAAGCCGGCCTCTGTGGCGGCCCGTTGCTGGTCTGACGGACGAGGCATGTTGGCATAGATACTCTTTCGTCTATTCTTTTCAGTCTTTGTCTTCGTTAGCGCTGGTGGACCTCATAAAATCTATCTAGAGTTATCGCTGTACATGGCACATGTGTGCACTTCGAGTCACACTTCACCTTGGCATTACGAAGACAACAAGAGAGGGTGGGGGGAAGAGGAAGAAACAAAAGCAGTCAAATGTGCCTGTGCTCAACAGCAACGAAGAGGCGCATGCTTGTATGCTGATTTGGGTTCATTCGTCTGCTTACTTCCTATCATGTGACAGTCTGCTTTGCCAGTGCGCCATCCTTTGAAACGAAAATGAAGTCTAGGAACCTGTTTGTGGCAACTTTTTTTCCTTTACAGAACGGCGGCGCTTCGCTGTTGAAGAGCGGCAACACGAGGGCACTTCTCTTCTTATTGACCCCTGACCTCGCACACCCGCTACATACGGCTCTTGCTATACTGTGGTAGAAACCACCCTGAGAACCCATCTTCGTCTTTTGAATCGTAGTTAGTTACCCAAAAGAGAAAAAACGACAATAGGCACCGCAACAGCTCTGGTCGTTTATTAAGCCACATCCATGCCAGCACGCACACACACACAGAATAAACTGATACATCAGCCCATGATTGCTACTTGTCACCTGTAGAACGAGGAGTTGAAAAAAGGAGGAAGAGGAAAGAAACAGCATCTATTGAAGGTGCCATTCAAAGCGCAGAGCCCCGTAACCTACAGTGCAAATAGTGCTTTTTCACTCTTAAAACACAAACGTACAAACAAACACACACACACTCGACATCCATCATCGCGCTACGTTGTCGAACACAGCAACACCAACAACAATCCACAAAGACAACAAGAATAAAAAAAGGAACGCGTAAGGGAGGCACGTGACCACAAAGAAGGGGCACAAGAAAAAAGTGCCGGCATGCCCCCAAATAAGGCGCGTTCCAAACGAGCAGGGAGGACGAAAGACTTCACGTTGCACGTCAAATCATCAGTCGCACCAGACGGAGGGCAGCCAGTTTTACGTAGTAGATAATAAAGCCCAGTACTACGCAGAAGCTACGTACACCTGGAGCGACACGACGGTCAGCGCAACAAAATTCACCTGTAAAAGACCGCTACGCTGTCCGCGAGGCCACGGTTTCACCATTCAATCGGTCGCAGGCATCCTGGCACAGCCACACGGGGCACTTCACTTCGACTTCCGTGGGTGATTCACTTTATTTGGTATGTGCTAAAGAAAGCGCAGGCTGCAAAAGCGAAGATAAAGGCCCTCCACTAACCTGCTCGCCTCGTCTACAACTCTTCCTTCCTCTTTTCGGCTTCGCGCAGAAGGGGACAGCGGCGTCTCTTTTCCCTTTTTCATTTTTTTTGGTTCTTCTTCTTAGGCGAAGGGGTCTTGCGGCTGTGCGGGGATGCAGACTTCTCGCGCATGATCTCGTCGCGGTAGCGCTGGTGCTCGGGGGTGATGTAGGCCGGGTCGTAGGCGGCGCCGCTCGTGCCGACCTCCACCGTCTTGCTGCCGCCGCTCGCGGAACTCTTGGTGTGGCGGGCGGACTTAATCATCTTCACAAGGCCGATCCTGTCCGCCGCCACGTAGGCGACACCGGCAAAGATGGCGAGCAGCGTAAAGTACGTGAGGATTGTGCGCGGGTCGGTGCCGAGGGGCTCGGCGACCATGACGGACGAGTTAAAGGCCGTGATGAAGTAGGTCTGGTTTGACGCCGCGTCCTGCATGTAGAGACCGAGGACCATGTTGTACTCTCCCGGCTCCAGGCGGGCGTCCGGCATAAAGGTGTAGTGCAAGCTGACCGTCTCTGACTTCTTCACCTCTCGGGCTTGACGCACAACCGAGAAGTTCTGCAGCGTCGTGTGGTAGTCCTGCGGGGGTTGCAGGAGACCAGCCACCAGGAAGACGACCTGGGTGGCCTCGCCGTTGTTCTGAAAGGCTAACACGGCGTGCGCCTTCGAGCCGGCCGGGAAGGACGGGAACAACTGCGAGGACGCGTTCAAGAAGTACGCGCGACTCACCGACGGGCTGCTCATTCCGCCGTCGCCCGCAGCGTTCATGTCCTCGCCCTCCTCGCCGCCGAAATCCATTCCGTCGTCGACCTCCGGCACGACTTCGGCCAGCACCACGCTGGCGATGAGTACGGCAATGACGCCGATAAGGAGAAGCTTACGCAACGCACGAGACATTCTTGTGTGCGTGCGTGTGTTTGTGGAGCAGCTGTTGTTGCTTCAGAGAAGATACGTGTGCTTGGCACAAATGGAAGAAGTTGAGAGGGCACAGAAGAAGAAAAACAAAAAACCCGAGGATAGAATCGGTCGCCTGGGATTGTGATGAGTTACTTGCAACGCAAATGACCAAAGGCGCGGATTACGTAAATAAATAAATGTATACGTACAATAGAACGACGGATGTTTTTTTTTAAACAATGCAGCGACGCAAACAAGCTCAATGAAAGGAAAAGCACCGAAGGATCACACAACAAGAGAAGGTGAGAGAAAACAAAATACACACACATGCAAAGCAGTCTTTTGCCTTTTCATTGTAGAAGTACGAATGACAGACATTCGTGGAGAAGTAGCATAATAGTAATACTAAAAGGCTTCCATTGCTGCGCTTCCATCGCGAGCAGCTGTGAGAGAGGCGGAGTCCCGCATGTCACAACAGAGAGACAGAGCAGTTCGCTTTCTTTTATTGTAGTCTCGCTTTTCCTCCTTTTTCTTCTTTCCCGCAAGACGTGTTTTTCGTTGAATTACAATTGGAGTTTAGAACACGAAACCGTTGTCTTTCTCAGCAAGGCAATCGGATCCATGAAGTGAAGAAAGGCACGACGTCGCAACGGAAGCTCCCCAAAGCATGCACCACCACCACCAACAAAAGTGACAGCTGCACCCGAGAACAGTTGACCGCACCTCAGACGAGAGCCTCGTAGATTACACGCAGCTCATAAACCACAACGCTTCGCTCATAACGAAAGCCGCGTAGACGACCCCGCACGCCGCTCTCACAGCTTCTTTTTAGCGCCTTGATTCGAGCGATCCAGCGCGTTCGAGATGATCTTGTTCGTGTGCAGATACCGCCAGGAGCAGCGGTCGATGCAGTGCACCTCGTCCTTCGTGAGTTCCATTTGAGAGAAATCCTTGCAGCAGAGGTTCACGCACTCGTTGCGCAGCGAAGTCATCATCATCTCGATGCGGAATGACTCCTGCTTGACACCTAGATTCATTTTGTTGGAGGGAAAAAAAAAGGAGAGGCGTTCAGTGCACTCCTGAGGAGGGTCAGCCACAGAAACAATGTTCGACGTTTCTACTGAGAGGGTGACAGCAAGAGAACGAAAGGATGGTGAAGTGAATAATAATAGTAATAATAGTCAAATCATGTGTCGATTTCCAATGAATTGCGAGGTGTGAGCATCTTAGCCAGTAGACGGTCGCTGGCAAACAGAGTCTTTTGTGTGTCCCATCCCCTCTTCTCGGTACCTTTCTGCATAGTGCACAGCTTTCTGTGAATTTAACGTGATATCACAACCACGTGCCAGCAATAAATGCATATATACGTTGCTCACGCAGGAGACCTCTTCATCACCATGCTCACCAAGACGGGAAAAAGGATTGAGAAACCACACAAGCTCCTTCCGGTGCAGGGCACGCGTGACTCGTCTTCATTTGCCGCAGAAAGTGGCTTCACCCTTTTCGTTGCTATTGTCCCATCACGCTTGCACAACACATTCGTGAATCACCAAAGAAAACTCCAATAAAAAAAAAAACACGAGTCGCATACACAAACAACACACCACTGGGCCAATGAAAGTCCGAATCGAGCGAAATGCGTAAGTTGAAGTACGAAGATGGATGCGCTGAAGTAGCCGAGACCATCCGTTGCTTTCCGCAATACACCCGATTTCATTGCAGAAGTCGTTACCTGCTTCTTTCTCTGAGTGATCGATGCTGTTTCGTTGTCTGCTTGCCAGACGCACAACACGAACTTCCTCCCGCCAACCGCCTCCAAAATGGATTTTTAAAAAGGAGCTAAAAACACTGTGAGGATAGAAATAAAAAGACATGCGAGACGCCAGAACGCAAACGAACCGATGAAGTACACCGTGTTAAGGGGTTGGAAAAGGTATCGGTGCATGTACAACAGGTTCAAGCAAAGAAAGACAGGCGTTGGGAAAAAAAACACGCCCGTCCTTTACGCCGCTGCATCTGTAATACACCGCTGCGAACTCTCAACACGTCAATCGGTGGTCGCAACCCTCCCCGTTTTGGGACACGGAGAGCGAACCATAAACCCAACTAATACTCTTTCGCATGCAAAGACGCAAGTTGATATATTTTGAATGCACACCAGGTTGGCCAGCACGGATAGCGACTTGCCTTGGGCGAGGATCGTCGTGAGCAACTGGCACAGCGCGGCATCCGGCGACGCGACGAGCGCACCGCTCGCACCCGCAACTCCGCCAGAACCAAAGCACGCCAAGCTGCACAGAGGGGAGGCAGCGAGGTTCTGCGCAGTCGAGGAGAACAGGTTCGGCCGGACGAAGCCTGCGGCAAGCGGGCTGCGCGCTGCGTTGAGGTGCCGCTGCGTGAAGCTACGGCCCATGTAAAAGACAGAGCGCCGCATGACGGAGCAGCGAAGAGGAAAAAGGAATTTTTTTATCTCCTCGGAGGATCAAGAAGACGACGAGATGTACACACACTCACACGAGAGGAAAGCGCCCGAGCTAAGATAGAGAGTGCGTTCGAAATGGCGTGCGTGCGTGCGTGCGGCGATACAAGTGTCACGACTCCAAATCGAACTTTCTATTTTTCTTTTCTTTTGCACAGCCGATAAGAACAAACGTAAAGTGCAGACAGGTGTGATGAAGTCAATGGAATGGGACGGTGAACGAGACAAAAAGAAACAAACCGGATGTAGTGGACGCAACGGCGGCAGGAAATGCCCACGATGAAACACCCCCACGACAACACTCATGCATATGTGCACGTTGTTTAAAAAAGAAAAAACAAAGGGGGTGTTGTGGGGTGGGGAAGAGATACGCCCGGAGAGACTGTTAGCCCCACACACAGGAGAGTTCATCAAAACAAAAGCCTGACCGTGTTTTTTTTTTTGCTCTTCTTGCATTAAAGAATATTGAACAACAACGGCAACGGAGGAAGCATCCGTTTACGGGGACTCCTCGGGAACACCTTTTTTTTCTGGTTTATTTGAAAGAGAGATATTTAGGCTTCGTACACCACCACACACCGCATGCTGACTCGGAAGACTCGTGAGGATAAAATGTTCATCACAACAGCAAACAGCAACAATGACAAAACCATCAAAAAAAATCCGTACAACGCCGAAAGAAAACGAGGCGCTTACCGTTCGTCATCGTCCCACCTGCTGTGGTTGCCGAAAAGGTCCTCCTCATCTTCATTCCAGTCGTCATTCCAGCCATCCACGCTGCCGCCCTCCACATTGTCGGGGGGGATATCCGCGAACGGGTCGTTCCGCACCTTACGCGTCAGCACTCCGCTCGGGTGCGGTTTCAGGGCGTATGCCGACCTCGGCGGATTTGCGAGGGGCCCAATGTACCGAATGAGGGAGGCGCCACAGTTCACCTCATCGCGCCGCACAACAAACCACATCGGGAGCTGCTGCGCCAGATCTGTCACGCTGCCGATCGACTTCAATATAATACGACCTTTCAGCGGAATACGCCGAGTCAGGCTCGCGTCCGAGATGCTGTCCACTGACAGCAGCGCCATCAGCTTGATCAGGTGATAAATGGTGTGGATGCGAGGGGCGACCAGGTGAGTTTCCTTCACCTCCATTGCCGCCCGCGACACAACGAGCTTGTCGAAGGCGAACAACTCGTGCAGATCAAAGAAGCGGTGGTGACGCTCAAAGAATTCGCGGCGGAAGGTCTGCACCGGGAGGCCGCGGCTCTTCTTCATAAAAAAGTCCGGCTTTGGCATACAGAGGTATCGGCGCAGAGAATCTACCAAGATCCAGCTGTCGGGCGGGAGTGTGTCGTAGACCACCTGCGCCACCTCAAAATCGGTCAACGGGAGCTCTCTGTGCTTGGCCGACTCACGCTTGCCATTTTTGCCTGCCGTGGGCATCCCCTGTCGATGCAGACCCGCCGCACGCTCCTTCTGCATGATAGGAGAAACCCGCTCGTTGTGGACGGGTTGAATGGAACGTGAGGCATGCACAAGGTCGTCTTTCATGAAAAAGAAGAGAGAGTGAGCACGCAGAAAGATCTGCAAAGCGCCTGTGATGCAGGTCTCGCTCGGTGGCGAGGGTGGACTGGAAACTAGAGGAGTGAGAAGCGAAGAAGCAGCAGAGGCGTCGTGCGCGACAACGGCTGATATTGCCCCTTCCGTTGGCTTTTCGTACGGTGGAGAATACAAATTCATAAACGCGCTTTTCAAGTCTGACGGCAGCACGTTATACAGGTCCATCAGTGGCTGAGCCCCGCACTCGACCAACAATCGCTGGCAGTGCAACAGCACACGCGGCGACGGCGATGTTTGCAGCGTCAGTGACGACGGCATCTCCGACTCGGGCAGGTAGGCCCACAGACGTGCCGTCCCCGCGTTCAACTGCACCTCCCAAAGGTGGCGAAGACGGTCAAGCAGCAGAATACACACACGCGGGTCGTCCTTCTCTGAAAAGCCGAAAAACTGCTCCAGCTTGCGCATCAGCGACGCAGGGACGTAGTCGCGCAGACGAGACATCTCCAGCCCTTTCACCATACGAGCCCGAGTGAGCTCGCTTTGACTGGCGTACTGTTCCAGGGCAGCCGTCAGCTCCTGTGCGAGTTGAGTGGGATTGTGGTCCGCGGCGCTCAGCTCCGGCGGTGCGTTGATGCCACCGTAGTTCGGCACGCCCGCCTCCAGCAGCAGCGGCTCCGGATCGATGACACGGACAAAGACGGTGTTCAGCGCGTCGCCAAAGGCGCGGATATCCGCAAAACCAGACGGCAGCTGTTGGAACTGGCCTTTGATCTGCTCCAACGTGGGGCTGGTGGTGCCGAAGGCGGTCTCCAGTGCGTTCAGCTCCCGTGCCTGCTTTATCACGTACGAGACGGGCACGTGGAACTGCGACGGCACGACGGTGCGCAGCCACAGGGCAAACTTTGACGACTCGTACGGCTTGATGGCCTTCAGGAGCGGCTCCAGCCTGCCCGCGGCCGACCGCATCGCCGTCTCGTTCGGAGTGATTGCGTTGACAACCAGACAGCGCACGCGGCGGGTGCCGGCGTGGACGGCGAAAAGCTTCGGCTCACTGCGGAGAAAGATTTCGAGTCGTGTGGGGGACACGATTGTCCAGAGCCTCAGGGCGTTGCTGAGCTCCTCGACGGTGGGTTGGGGCGAGGAGAGACCCAAGGCGGCGACCTGCGGCTGTCCGGGCAGGAAGTGCGTGGCGGACAGCAGCGCCAGCACCCAAATACCCAGTTTTTGCTTCTCATCTCCGTCGAAGTGTTTGGATAAGTGGAAAGGCATAGTGATGACGACATGGCCAGGCAGGTGCACCACGGAGAGGTAATTGGGACGCTGCTCAATAAACTTGGCCAGGCTCATGCCGGTGTTGCCAATCGTCTCGAGAAATTCGTCCGCCAGCAATGGCGTCAGCTTCGAGAGCGGAATCGGTCCAGTGTTGCGCACCACGGAACGAATGCTCAACGCGGTGAAGTCCAGGGGGTCCTCTATCATGGATTGAGGCATTCTTGTAACCAACCTCGGAGGTGTTCTCCGATATTTATTGTCTCGGAGAGACGGCGGGGTCGATGCGAAACACCGCTTTGAAGCCGCAAGCGCCAACCGAGGGCTTGAGGGTGGAGATGATGAGAATAGCCCGAATCGCAAAAGGCAAAACAAGCCTGGAAAGACAGCTGCGGCTCCGACGGGGAGTCCCCCAGCAGCGGATGGGGAACGATACATGGAGTGGAGGGCAGGGGTGGCGGCGCTTTCACACAGCAAGACGGGTGAGGGGAAGCGTGTTCTTGTCGAAACGGATTCGCATCGCCGGCACACAAACGTCCTCATCGAGCCAACACCTTGTGAGCGCAGCAAGGTCATTCTCTGCTTCAAGAAAAGGCCTTTATCTGTACGTGTGTAACGTGCAAAAGCAACACCCAAAAGACGAAAAAACAACAACTCTCCCTCCTCTTTCCTTTCCTTCTGAAGTCTCCGAACGTTTCAATTGTCCTGCTCGCGTACCGAAGCACGAAACACCCACACCCACACACACAGACGCACAAGCAAAGAACCACACAGAGAGTATTCAGCAGACGTGTCTAACCGGTTCTGCAAAAAAAAAAAAATGGAAAGATGTGAGGAGAAAACCACAACGCGTAGTAGCGGCGTCAATGATGTGGTCAATCGTGTACAACCACAACAGGAAGAGAAGACACAGCGAAGTTACAAAGAGAAGGAAGGTGTGGGGGTGGGGGTATGTATATAAAAAGTTCGTTGCATCTCATGAACGCACTTGCGAAACGAAGGTGGGCTCGCATACCACCATTGCTTCACGTGAAAGAAGAGTTGCCGCCCCTTCTAAAACAAAACAAAACAAGAGTCAAGACGATCTGTGCGAGCCACTCTGACAGTTTTGACGAGTAGCTCAAGCAAACGCTCAACGATCTCCTTTCCACAGAAACATTGCAGAGTCTCTGTCTCATAATGAAGCAATCCACCATCGCTTTTCCTTCTGCTGTTGCTGTTGGTGATATCTGGATAACGAAGAAAAACCCGTGTTTCTTTTTTAAAAAAAGCTTCGGTGGATATTGACCGGACGACGCTGAAAATGAAGCGCAACGCCACAGAAGTGGGACGGCGACCGTCCCGCGGTAGAGGAAGAAGACAACAATAACCAAAACGAAAGTAGAAACAAGAAACTACTTTTTATTGTCGTTACGAGTTCATCGCCTGTGCTTTTCCTCACGTACGAAGTCCTGTGCTAAGTAGAAGAGACTCTGCCCCATCGCCATACCAAGCCCCACGCGTATCGAGCCCCACCCGATGTTGAGGCGACTGTTCGCCCACGTCCACGCGGCGATGGGGTGGTGCTGATGGGTGTCGGCCCAGTTACGCACCGCCGCCGACATCTGCGAAACCGATAGCGCCCGTCGTGTGACTTGAGCACGCCGCGCAGCTGCAGATGGGCCTCTGCTGCAGCCCTCTGCACTGTGCACCTGCCCGCCAATCGAAGGACGTTGAGACGATGTCGCGTTGCTATTCGCACTCGAGGTTGGTGAGGCCGCAGCGGCCTGATGCGAGTCCCGGTGCTCCGTCTCGCGCAATTCCGGCATTCCGTGCCGGTCGGTGTAGCTCTTGCCGTGCCGATAAATGTAGAAAAACTGGGTATAAAATGATCTTAGAAGTGGCAGGTAGCCGAGCGGGATCGCCCCACGCGGGGTCCCGTAGACAACGGAGCGCACGTAGTTAAACGGGGAGCTCATCATGGACGCGGTCAGCGCCGCCATGAGATTCGACAAGAACGCGGCAAAGCCCAACTTTTCTCGATGAAAAGCCGCCTGCGCGGCTTCCGCCGTTTCCGTCATCCCGTGCGCCGTCGCCTCCTCCTCCCCCTCGCCGTGCATCAGCGGCGGAGGCGTGGAGGGCGTTGAGCCGAACAGGAAAGAGAGCAGCGCAACTTGTTGCTCAAAGAAGAGTCGCCACGCAGCAGCGCGGCGCGTCGTCTCGTACACGACCCCGAATACGCTGTCCCGCACCATCGTCGTGACGCAGCCGCGGAAAAAAATGGCTGGCCCTCCCTCCTTGTACATGTTGCACGCCGTGCGCATGAAGGTGATGCCGCGCTCGTCGGTGTTCCACATGCGGAACTTCACCGCTTGTAGCGTGTTGAGGGCCAAGCCGTTCACGGACCCGGCGGACAGACCAATCATCATGGAGTTTAACTGCGGAGACGCCGAGGCTTGACACGGCGCCGGTGCCAGACGCTCGATGGCGATCCGCATGCTGTCCTGCCAGAACATGTACGATGCCCCCACCAACGTGCGGTACACCGCCGCATTCATGAAACCCTGAAACGGACGTTCGAAGTTGCGCTTGTCCAGGAAGCGCCAGCGACGGAACTTGACTCGCACGTAGAGGGCTCGATCGATTGGGTTGAACAAGATGGCCTGCGAGGCCCCACTCACCAAAGCTGGGCCGGCCGTATAGCCGAACCCCTCTTTTTGCTTCGCCGTCGGGGCTTGTAGCGCAGTTGGTTGCGTAGCCTGTACGCCATCGCTGCTGGACGTCGCGGAGCTGCTGGCGTTGAGGTTTCTCTGCGCGGCAGACGAGCTCGTCATGACTACTAGAAGATTACGAATTGATGTATAAGGACGTGACAGAAAGGAATGACCACCAGTTAAACAAAGAAAAATGAGGAAGAACTGCAACGGTGATTGTTAGCGCCGCCGTACGTTGGCAGCAGCAGCAGTGATGGCGGTGGTGGTGGTAAAAAGCAAAAGCACTAGAACTGAGGAGTAAAATGCGAACAGAAAACGCCAGTGATAGGCTCGATGATAGACCAATGCCACCCTCACCCCTTTTCCCTTCCTTGGTTGTTGGCGTAAAGAGAAGAGGGAAAAAGTGCGCTTTCAAGAAAACACGATGGTACAGCACTGCTGAGCCTCAAAGAACATGCATATATGTAGGAAGGTGTGATTCATACACAAGTGACGACAACAACCATTTTTGCACCGCTTGATCTCTCGGCCTCTGACGCGGCGTACCATTACACACGTGTGCGAGGCGAGATGCTATCTTCACACTGCCTTACCCGTTGATACCAACGTATACGCGAAGAAGTGGTTTTCGGGTTCACCTGCAACGTCAGAAGCACGGTGGGGAGAAAAACAACAACAAAAAAAAGAATGAAGACGTGCAAGAAGGTGAATGGAGTCCGCGCAGAAGAGATGGAAACGCATCATGTAACCGACAAAAGAAAAAGAAATACGACGACTACGCACGTGCCTGTGCGCAGCGCAGCACCGAGCATCGCTCTTCACGCTCCAGATGTGAACGATAAGGAAGGAAAGGGAAAACAGAAACGCAAAACAAACAGTTTCTTTTTTCTCTCTTTCCTTTACTGTGACGTGTCATCGCCCGCCGTTGACTGGACAACGCGCGCTGAGAACGTGTGAAACACCACTCCTCCGAACGGTTGAACAGCAAGAACTGGCGTAAGAAGAGCCGGTAGCAGTTGTACTTGAGACGCTCTGGTACCTCCCTCTTTCCATTCGTTACAACAGAGCGACCAAGACACAATTCTCTGCTTAAGACTCAAGAATAGGCACTATCGAATGGATAAACTTCGATTCTTTTCTCCCTTATCTCGTGTTACAACCGCTTTTTCAGAGACAAATCTTTAAAAACAAATGTACTTCATAAAAAAGAGAAAACACCAACAAACCGGCGAACCAGGCGCTTCACTCAAAAGCAATAACAACACCATGTGACCTTTGTTCGACCATCATCCTCCCTCCTCCCGCACTCCGCTCACAAACCAACACGTCAAACCCTTTTGCCTTCGTGTGCTTGCGTTTCTGATGATCCAAAAAAGAAAAAGAACGCAGGAGGGAAGGACGACGACTTATGGATTTCATACAGCTCTATGTGTTCTGCAGAGAAAAAAAAAATGGGAGGAAACAACAGAAGAGAAGAAGAGCGACTCATCAACAACAACACCGTAACAGTCCGCATGACTGAAAAGACAGGAATACGAAGGCATTCATGGTGTGCCGTTTGAGTCAGGTTGCTTCTTAGCTCTTTCGGGTTCCCGTAGCCCATTCCTTTGTACTTGGACCGCTGCCTTGGTGCTCTTCGCCACAGAAGATAAGCGACAAAGTAAGAACAAACTTAATGGCGGTTATCGCGGCGCGGGCGACGGCCGTTGCGGTCGTGGCTGCGGTCGCCGCTGTTGTTTGGGTTGCGTCCCCGGCTGCGGTCAACATGGTCGTTGTGCGGACGCTTGCGTTCCTGCTGGTGCGAGCTGCTGTGGCGCTTCTGTGCGACGGCCTCGGCAGCGCGCGAGCCTGGCGGCGGCGGCATGGTGCCACGCGGTTCGTCGCGGCTGCGCTTCATCGCCGGCATCGGGTTGGCGCCGCGTGTCCAGCTCTCGTGCAACTCGGCTAGCGGCAGCCGCTTGGCCGCAAAGGCCTCCAGTATCGTCTTGATGTTGAGAAGGCTGGCCGCCGCATCTGCGTCCACCGCGGTCGCCTCCTTGTTCGTCGCTGCCTTCTTCACCGCAAAGACTACCTCGTGGTGCAGCGTGGTTGCCGCCTGAGCCGCCGCCACTGCGCTCGCGTTGAAGGCGTCGTTGTTCAGCTTCTGCAGCGCCTCGGCCGGTCGCTTGCGGGCGACGGCGACGGCGGCGAAGAGCAGCGCCTCGACTGTCACGAGGTTGAAGGAGGTCAGCGTGGCGTGCATGTCAGCCATCATCGCCGCTACCTGGTTGTTCACGTAGGTGTACAGCTTCTCGGCCGCCTCAGCTGGCGCGAGTCGGCTGGCGAGGAGGATCACCTTCGCCACGCTCACGCTGTGGTCGTCGGCGCCGCTTACGTCGTTGCCCAGGAGGCCCGCGGCCTCGAGTGCCGAGGTGAGGTCGTACTCGACGGTGCTGGCGATGTGGCGGCCAATGATCGCCACCGCCTCCACGTCGCGCTCGTCCTTCAGCCGGTGCGTGCTGACGTACCACTCGAGCAGCGGAAGGTTGCCCTTGCTCTTGTTCATCGGCAGACTGGCGCAGATGCGTGCGAGCTGCGCAAACTCCCGCATGTTGACGGTGCCAAGCACGCGCTGCAGCAGCGGCTCTGCGTACTTTTCCATCTCCTCGTTCCAGTGCTGGCGCTGCATTGCGGGCGCCATCACCACGCGCGAGAGGCGGGTGAGGGCCATGTGTCGCTCCTTCGAGATCTGCTCCTCGTCGTCGTCCTCGCGATCGAGGCTGAGCCAGTGGAGCAGCTTCGCCAGGACGGAGCGGAAGGCGGTGTTGGTCAGCGAGTCGAGCGACTTGGCCGCCGCCTGACGCACGCTCTCCGGGAAGGCCTCACGGTCAATCATCACCTGCATCAGCACATCTGCCCCCTCCCGCGCGAGGTACTCCCAGTTCTTGTCCACCACCGACACCGGACCAAGGCCGGCAAAAGCCTGCACCGCGGCCGTCAGCAGCTGCGGTGTGTTGTCCTCCCCGCCGACGATCTTTACAAGAGAGGTGACGACCTTGCGCAGCGCGTTGTTGTCGCGCACCTGCGAGACGTGGTGTCCGACAAACTCGACGAAGCGCACCCGCATGAGGAGGGGCGTCTCCGCCGACTCCGACGCCTGCACCAGCTCAAGCAGCTGCGGCAGGTAGTAGTTCACCTTGCTACTGTCCGCTGACAGGATGGTCTGCAACTGGCTGTAGATCTCTGTGGTGGAGCCACTGACCGGGACAGGGGTGTACGGCGCTGCCGCTTCTGCCGCAGCCGCAGCGACGTGGCTGGACTCTTCCGGGGCTGCCTGCGAGGCAGACTCCGCCTCCACGTGCGTCTCGACGTCCATCGTCTCCTCGTTGCCGTGACCCTCGACCTCGTCCGCAGGCGTGGCGGACTTCGCAGTAGCCTTGCGTTTGGGAGCCATATTGAGAAGAAATAGGTCTTACCCTTCTTTCTTCTCGTATTACCAGTTATGTCTGTAGGCGGTGACTGAGTAAACTACAGACGCTTGACGGTAGAGGCACACCTGAAACGGATTCGAAGCGAAAAACAAAACCGGAAAGGCGATATCGAAGCCTGTGTGCGCGTGTTAAACGTCGAAATCTTTTTTTCGTAGTTCTATTCTTTGTGTTGTTGTAAGAAACTCGTGTCGCGTGTTCCGGTAGATGAAACGAAAGAGAGAGAGAGAGGTCAGGAGCGAGATGAAGTTGAGGTGTGCAACACAATTTTCTTGATTCTTTTTTCCTTGACATCTCGCTCAGTGGGAAAGGAGAAGAGGCAGATCACGCCGCAGCGACGATATCAACAAAAAAGCTGTTGTTAAGCAACAACGGGGAAAAAGGTTTTGACATTTTATCTTATCCTTGTTCTTGAAGAACCACAAGAAGCAGTGTTTGTGACGAGCGAGAAGAATATACCCCACGCAAAATAATACAACAGTAGCCGAGGAGAACAGCTACAGTTAAAAAAAAGCCCAAATGACGGATCAGCGCTGTCTTGCAAGATAATTGCCCGTGTACGGTAACACAAGGGACCAGGAAAAAACCCCTGCTGTTCGATATCATGCTGAGACGGACCTCTGCAGCGCATCCACGTCGCGACACGCTTCGCTGAACGCCTCTGCGAAACTTGTGCTGGTTGGCACGGCGCAGGTGGGACTTGGCAGGTTCGACACTTGATACAACACACTATTCCCCGACCGGCTGCAGCTCAGGTGGAAGCCGAACGGGTTCACGGCAAACCCACGCCCGTACGCCGCTTCGGACTCCATCATATCCACGCACACCCCGCCTTGCGAAAGCGAAGCGAATGCTGGGTCGCGGTACAGCTCCGGCACCCGCCCCAGCAAACGCTCCGCCGTCATGCGCAGAGCGAGTAGGTGGCACTGGATGCCTTGACCCTTCTCAACACTTCGCTTCAGCGTCTCGTACGCCTGCAGCGCTGCCCGGCACGCGGACCTCTGTGCAGCAGTGTCCTTGCCCAGCATGGACAGGACAAAGTCTGCACTCGCTGCCGTCGTCAAGCAAATCTGCTCCGTGCGGCCACGGCGGTAGCGCTGCAAGTCCAAAGTCTGGAAGCAGCAAGTCGGACGGTGCTGCAGGCGCCACCACGCCAGCTGCGCCGCTAGCTGCAGCGTGGCTTCCACCGACGAGGGCGACGTTGCAGGCGCGTCCAACACCCCAGCTGCAACATCCAACCGCTGCCTCTCCCCTTCCAACGTCCGACGCGCACGCTGCGCAACGCCGTGCAGGTCGGCAGGGATGTTCCACTGCAGCTGCCGCACAGGGTACGTGGAGGGGGCGGTGCGCTTGAGTAAATCGCTGTGCGCGGCGTGGCTGAGGGCGTAGACGTCGTCCACGTAGCGACGCACCGCCACCGCGTCTCCCCAGCTCGCTTCGGCCGACACGGCCACGGTGCCCTGATGGTTGACTGTGACGGACAAACTCTTGTCCCACCAGCGATTCATCGGACGTAACGACGGTGTCTTCGACATCACCCCGACGGCGCACAGCGGGTCTGCAGCGTCGTCCTTCTCTGCTACGTCGTCCAGGTTCAGCACAAACATGCTCTCCTCAATCGTCTCCATGTTCTTGCTGTTCGCGGCGTCCCGCAGCAGCATCGTTCGCACCACATTCCACTCCGACCGCGGCAGCGACGTGAAGACGCCCACGTCGGTGCGCGGCGGCGTCACGTGTGTGTCGACGATGTCGCGAAGCTGGGCGTAGAGCTGATCGACGGAGAGCGGCACGCAGTCGGCGTCCGCCACGGTGATCACGAACTGATGTCCGCGGTACTGCACCGTCACCTGCGGCACAAAGCCGACGGGTGTGATTTCGTCCTGCAGCACGCCCGGCATGCGGGAGCTGTTGAAGAGGCAGTCAAATTGCGACATGTCCAGCGGCACCACGTTGCCGCCCGAGAGGCGGTACACAAACGGCGTGCTGAAGAGATCAGGCAGCAGAGCAGCGGTGCGATCAAACCAGTCCTTTTCCCAATACCGGTCCGACGACTCCTCCGGGCGTTTGTTGGCGACGGACACGTAGCGCACCTCCGGTGCGAGTTGGTTGTCAAGGTACAGCTTGTAAAAGTGCACCGAGGCCCAGAGCCAGTAGACGCTGCGGACGAGCATGTCTGCTTTTTCCGCGTCGGGCCGCACGAGCCATGTCTTGTGCGAGAGCAGCGGCAGCGAACTGCGCTCCTTCAGCCGCCGTTCGAAAAGATCGGAAGAAATAAACGAGGTATGGAGGTTCGCCTTGTCGGTGCGGCGTAGCTCATCCTGCAGACGAGGACCTTCTTGCTCCTTGAAGGCCCGCACCACCCTTGTGGTGGCCTCATGCTGACTGGGTGAGCAGAGGGGCTGCACGGTGGTCAGGTAGCGTTGAAGCGTGTCGTTCAACGAGGGCAGCGGCAGTTTTGGCAAACTGCGCTGGAAGTGACGCGTGGGGATGAGTGAGGGCGTGAGAAGATCCTTCACCGTGTCCGTGGAAGCCGCACTGACCGTCTCGCGCAGCGCCGCCCAGTTGCCGGATGCGTACGGACCCGTGCCAGAGAGACTCGCCAGCGTCGCCACGCGCATACGCGGAAGAGACCCTCTCATTCACGCTCTGTTTTAAATATCTATCACTTCAAATCAATCAATTAAAAAAAAAAACCAATACTATCTTCTGTAACGATATCTGTGACCCAAAAACGGAAAGGCTGAGAGCTGCTGTCAACCTGTCAAAGAAAAAGAGAAGCTTCGATGTAATGTATGTATTTCCGATAGTAGCTTCGAAAAACAGACGTAGGGTGGGGGCACGTATCGGGCAGAAAGAGATGGGAATAACGCGACGCGAGTAAGTGTGTGTGTGTGTGTGATCAAGGGATGCGTGAGAAAAACAAACATGAGACAAAAACGTCTTTGGCGAGAGCTGCGGCGCCTCACGTAATTCTACTCCGGCACCGCTTTACTCATGAAGCGCTCACTCCGAACAAGAACGCACCAGATGCCTGTGCACCATTTTTTTTCCTTCCATAATAATGATAATAATTTCAAGGAGTGTTTGTCATCAGACACTGAATAAGAAAGAGAACTCACGAAATCACCCGCACAGTACTGCTCGAAACAGAAACCACCACGGGGTGAGCGGCGCTGCACCCCAGGTAACAGAGGGGGTTCCTGGAGATAGAATGATTCGATGCAAACCACCTTCGCACCCATCAACCTCTCGCTTCTCGACGACGCATACGTGTAGGAAAGAGAGCTAAAAACGAAGAAGACAAACAAAGGCGCGGTAAACGCTGTGAGCGGGTGCAACGCCGACAACAGCGACAGAAGACTTTCTCTCTCTCTGTGTGTGTGTTTCCTTTTTTTGAAAGTACCTACAACTGTTGAATCGCCAAGACAGCACGGGCGAGTTTGGCAGCCGCAATCGTCAGCGGACGCATCGCGGCCTCCAAGCGACGCGGCGGCATGCCCCGCTCCACCAGCACAAACCGCGCCACATCCGGCTGGTAAGTGTGCGCGAGGTAGTAGAGGTCCTCCACGGTGTGGCGGGCGGGGTTCACCTCGAACTGCCTCCGCTCGCCGCGGGTGTTCAACAGCACCACGAAGGACTTCTCTTCGTTGTCGCGCAATTCGAAGGTGCGCGAGGCATCGAACTCGGCGTTGGTGCTGCCGCTGCTGTTCTGCCCGCCTGGACTGGCCGAGGCACTCGCTGCGGCAGCAAGACGGTGCCCCTGTCCCTGAAAGGCGGTGTAGGCCGGCGGTGTGTAGTCCACCTGCAGGCAGTCCCGCAGGTTAACGCTAAGGTCGGTGTTGGGGTGTCGCGCGGCCAGCGGCGCCGGCACGAAGCCCTTATCCATCGCCTCCAAAAACTGACGACCGTCATCACTCTCCAGCGGGATGAAGGCGTCGTCGTCCACCTGGAAGCCGTTGCGGTACACCGTTACATTCACCGTCTTCTCCGCGCGTAAGGTGGAGGCGATGTACGGACTGGGGTTGGCGGTGTAGCCGAGGCGCTGCCCGCGACCGTAGAAGGCGCGTGGTTCGCCTCCGCCTTCCTCCTCCAACTTTGCACCTTCTTCCTTCGCCTTTTGGAAAATGTTGTCGATAAGTGAGTGCACCCCGCCTTCGCCTTTGGCGCCCGGGGGGTGCCCTTGCGGCGCCCCACCCTCGCCTGGCGCGGCCATCACCTGCTGCCCGCTGCCCTTGTCACCCCCGCCCACGTAGTAGCTTTCCCCGCCGCTGGCGGTCCGTTTCTTCTCCGCTTGCTCGGCCTCGGCGCCGGCGATGATGACGTTCCAGTTGTGCTTCTCCAGCAGCGCGCGGGCTTCCGAGAACGACAGCGCCGGGAAGCGAGTTCGCAACTGGTTGATGGAGCTGACTTTCTCGCCGTCCATGTTCGATCGATCTGGAGTTGTTTGCTTGCTTTAGATATATGTGTGTGTGTGTGTTTGCTATTGCCAGAGATGGAAATGCCTCCGTTTCGGTCTCGTTCTGAAGCGCTTCGATCGATACACAAAAGAAGAAATCAGATTGTCGTATCACACAGTATCACGAGCGCGCTAAAATCCTAGCACAGATCGAAGCGTAGGCGCGTCGGGCAAAATCACGAACAGACAAACAGAACAAGAAAAAATAAGAGGCGAGAGAACCAGAAGAGGTCGTGAAGGTGATGCATGCGCCACGGAGGACACCCCGGTAAGGTGACAGTACCCCCAGTGCACACGTAAATAGTAGAAGAAAAAAAGAAGAAGAAACAACTGCACCGGAGCAAAGTGAGCAGAAGCACAAGTAGAACACAGACTGGGCGCAGTCACCAATTATGCAGCGCACGTTTAATGATTTTGTTTTTTTCTTTCCTTGCCAAAGCGAATTAGAACCACCATTTTTGAGAAGGCACAGAAAGTATATGTGCAGTTTTCGTACAGTAAAAACCAACATCAACGAAAACAAAAGAAGAAAGTAACCCTTCGATTCTCTTTACCAAAAAAAAAAGATAAGCGTGAACGCACCTTTTCAGACCTCCCGCCGGTCTTCGGTTCGATCGTGTTGGACGGCAACACACGGAGCAGGGGAAGAAGAAAAAACAACAACACGTTTGTAGCCAAACGCACACTGGAAGGCCGCTGAATCGCAATGAGAGGAAAAGGAGAATGCCGAGTCAGAAACAAAACAGCGAAGTGGAACAAAAATTCTTGTCTGCTGAGGGCACCCTCCACTTATCGACGTAGCGGATTACCCTTCTCAGCGATGCGGCCCTAGTGAATTCGGTACCAAACAGTTGTTGTGCTGATCAAGCATCGGCTTACACATCAGAAAACACCAAAGGCCGCTAAATCGAATTCAAAATCTAGCTGACACTGCTGCGACAAGTAACAGCGAAGCAGGGTGCTGCGAACGAGAGAGAGAAAAAAAGGTAGCACGAACCGAACGAGCAACAAAGGAAAGATTTGCCTTGACAATATCATGTATCAGAAGACAAAAAGATATCACGAAAACTGAAGAAGAGTTGCGCCGTCAACTTGCGAAGCGGACAAGAGGAGAAGAACGCAAAAAAAGAAAAAGAGAGATTATTATTCACGGCTGCCCCATTCATCAGCGTGGGGGACAATCAAAGGAAGATTTCACACTATTATTGTTAAAACGGCGTCTGAGGAACCAGCAGAACATACACGTAAACATCAACAACAAAAAAATGAGAAGCGTAGATTAGACACACAGAAGAACAACAAAAAACACAGAAGAAAACCTGGAAAAGCAGTCAAACAAATCAAATCGTACACAGCCGACAAAAATACGCCGAGCTCTGGACGTCTCCAGCACGCGATGTGAACGTGCCACGCTTTTCTCTCTCCCTCTACGTCGTCACTTCGGTGTCCGTGGAGGGCGGTAAGATCTCCTGCTGCGCTACGCACTTAGCCCACTTGCGCAACTCTCGCACAGTGGTCAGCTCGTCCGCAAACGGGGCACAAGCCACGCAGTTAATCATCACACGCTTTTCGGTCGCGCTGCTCGACGTCCCTGTCGGCTTCTGCAACGACCCACCGGTCACTGTGACCGCACCCTCCCCAAGTTCCTCTAAGTATCCGATGATGCCTTTGCTAAGGCAGTCGTCGTCGTCCCTTCGCGGCGGCAGCGCCTTCACTGGTGAGATAAAAGGGGCGTTGCCGGACATGCTCGCCGCGCCTTGCCGCTGTGTCACGCTGCCAGTCTGCGTGGTGGTCTCCTCGACCGCGTCGGACAGACCGTGCCAGTTGGGTACATAGCGGCCCGTGAGGACGAGCCACGGCGAGCAGCTGTGGTGCGCATTTCTACCCGTGCACCTCTCTCGCTCAAACGCCGTGGTGACCTCCGCTGCCACCGCCGCCGCCGCAGTGCCACTCACCTTCTTCGCAGCGGAAGAGGACCCCGTCGGCGCGACCCCGATACTCTGCGCGGTCTGCGACAGCGCCGTCGGGTTGACCTCGCTGCGCGCCGACGTCGAGGACTGACTGGCCTCCGTGATCGCCTCGCTCGAGGAGTTGCGCCGCACCTTGTGCTCCAGCGGATCATCTGGAAAGACAGCGAAGGCACTCGTGTAGGGCGACGACACCTCCGCCGGCGTCGACGGCGCACGAGAGCTGTAGGAGTCGGTGCGTCGCAGCTGCACCGGCGTCACCACGGTCGATGTGTGCGAGACCGCCACGGGCGCATCGCTCGTCACGTAGGGCAGCGACCCGCTCGTCACCGACGGCGTAGTGCCCTCGCCCATGCAGCACGCCGCGGCGCGCCCGCTGACCGCGCGGAGGAAGTGGGGGCGCTGCACGCTCAGCATCGTCGCCGCCACGTTGGAGGCGCACGACGACACCTCCGAGCTGCGCTCAAGGTTCAGCGAGACCTCCGTGATGGCCGCGGCAAGACACAGGGCGTGCTGCGGGTCGATGCCGTCCGCACCGGGGAGGAGCGCGTTAGTGGCGCCGCCGGAGAAGCTGACGGCGGTGGTGCCGCGCGTGAGAGGACTGCTGCCGTCCTCGGACCAGGCGCTCGGCGGCGGACTGGCGGTGCGCCGCAGTGAGGGGGGTCGCGGGGCAGCAGCGGGCATCGTCACAGTGCCCAGGGTCAACCCCCCGTCTGTCGCTGCGGCGTTGGTGGACGCCTCGACAACTGAAGTGGTTCCTGCTGCATTTGTACAGTCGGCGCCTTCCAACTGCTGCTGCGCCTCCCGCAACTCGTGCGCCTGCGTCTCGGCGATGGCATTAATGACGTCGTTAATGCAGAGAAAGTTGCACTCCTGCAGAACCTCCTTCAAGCAGCCCACCTGCGACCTGCTGCCGGGGTTGCTGGCGTTGCCGCTGCTGCTGCCGGTGACGATGGGGTGAGTGGGTGAGGCGCCGCCGGCCGTGATGCGCGACACCGGACACGAGACGCGGCGGCGACGCAGCAGCGACGTAATGGGGGCCGCCGTGTCTGACCGCACACGCAGGCGCTTGATCTTGTCCTCTGGGCTTATCACCCCCACCTGCTGGGTGTGCGCCTTCAAGTTCTGCATGGAAAGCGTAGTCTTTTGCTGCTGCTGCTGCTGCTGCTGCTGCTGGGCTTGGTGGCGGAGCTCCAGCTCATCTCGGTCACCGGAGCGGACCGAAATCTGCGCCAGCAGGGTGGAGAGGGACGTGACGGGGTTGCCGTAGAAGTCCAGCGCACCGAGGCTGACGTTCTTGCGGGTGTAGGTGACGCTGGTCATCGTGGTGGAGGCGCCGGTGGAGCCCGTGGTGGACGTCGCCGCTCCTTGGAGGCCGGTCGTCGCGGGGGTGAGGGCCGGCCGCGAGCGGGTGCGGCTCGGCGTTGTTACCGCGTCCAGCGAGATGACGCGCGGAAGGGTGTCGCCCGTTTGCTGCTTGCCTGCAGTTGTGGCAGCGGTGGCGGTGATGACAGGGATACCGTGATCGCTGGGGCTGCGCGGACTCGACCGGCGACACGGCGAGGGCAGACCGTCCACACTCTCTTCGCTGATGCGTGTGGAGGCGGAGGCGACGTGGGCAGGGGTGGACGCGAGGGGCGTGGTGAGAGCTGAGAGCGTCACATTTGACTCGGACGGGTCGAAGGTGCTCTGGCGCCGTTGAGGGAGCTTCGGTGCACCATCTGGATGGGCGGCCAGGTACTCCGAGCAGGACGACCTACGCTCGTAGGCCGAGCAGTTCGGCAGCGGCGCGTCAAAAGAGCGACTGCGGTGAGCGGCGGGGCTGAAGGGGAGTGTCGTCGAGCACGTCGGCGAGCAGACCGCCACCGCTGTGGTGAGGGAGAACGGAACCGCCGCGCCGGCCTCTGTCGTCTCGGCCATGGACGGAGGGTACGCAAAAGTCGACGGCACACGAATGCAGCGGGCACCGCTCCCGAGCAGCGCCGTTTCCTCTGGAGACAACGCAGGTAGCACCTCTCCTGGCAGGTCCGTTTTCCGCGGCGAGATGTCGTCCTCCAAGAAGTTCGCGGCTGACATTGCGCGCTGGGCATCATCACTGGGCACCAGTAACGGCGGCCCGCAGCACAGATGCGATGACCCGCAGGCGAGAGGAGAGAGGGTCAGCGTGTCGTCGGCGTGCTCTGCAAAAGGCCCTGGTAGCTGAATGACACGCGCTGTAGCATGCGGCTGCTGCGTTCGCAGCTGCGCCGTGACAATGGCCTGCGCCGCCACAGGAAGGGATGTCCTTGTCGAATCCTGCGTGTGGTGCGCCCCTGTGTGCGGGTCGGCGAACTCGTCTTCCGCATCGAACGCGCAGGAGCACATCGTGTCTACGTGAGAAGCGTCAGAATCCGCCGTGAAGGTCGTGACGGCGCTCGCAACGGAGGCAGTGGTGAGCCCACCGACAAGCGATGGCGCCAAGGAGGAGAGGGCGGCGATGCACGGCGGCGGCAGTGTCTTATTCACAAAAGACGACGATGCTGATCTTGACTGATCAGCACCGCGATTAACACCAGCTACAATAGGCGAAAACTCCATTCGCACTTATTACACACAGACACATATGCTACCTTTACTTTTTGTTTTTTGAGAAAGAGAAAAAAAGGTATGCTCCCCTGCGGAGAACCAAATCACCGCGGGAACTAAACAAGATCGCAAAAGAAAAAAAACCCGCAATAGACTTAGGCAGCGGAAGTATAAATTACGTTAACGAGATAAACACAAACAAACAAAGAAAACAATGATAGCAGAAGATCAAAAAAAAAATGATAAGGTATAACGATTATCAGCTGCTCTTGTTTTCTTGTTTGTTTGTTTGTTTGTTTGTGTGTGTGTGTGTGTGTGCGGGTAGTTGTACCTGACAGAAAAATGTCTTTGTCAACAGAGTCTATTCCGCTCGCTTTTTCCCCTTTTAGCCGAAGATAGGGAGTAAGTAACGGAACACACACAGAAAGGTTATTGCTGCTTACTGGGCAGGTCTTTTTTAAGTCTTTTTCTTCTTCGCCTCGCTTTCGAACAACGCCGTGCACGGTTGTTGGTGTGTATAAATCCGCTTGTGCTCGTCGTACTTTCTTCTCAAATTTCTCTTTGCTGCACACAGGTGAGCAAAAGCAGCGGACAAGATGAAACCGACGGCGACAACCGCAGCGACAGCAGTAAGAAAAAAAGGAAAAGGTAGAACACAACCCAGTAAAGATGAGCTTGTCATACACACAAAGAAAAGGCAAGGTTCACGAGGGACGAGTAGGCACCAGCAAAAATACACACACGTTTTTTTAACACCTCTTACAAGCAAAAAGAAAAAAATCGCAGAAGGCGCGAATTTGAGAAAAGTAATTTTACAAAGGATTCTGCCAGAACATGTTAAGAAGTCGGAAAAAAAGGAATACAAAAGCCTCTCTTTTGTTTCGATTTCCCCGGAGACGGTGGAAGGCAGCAGTGCACAACAACGAAAACGCGGAGGTGCCGCAACTGCCTCCACCTCTCGGAAAGCGAAAATCAAAACAAAGGTGAAACAGAAGGAGGAGGGAGGACTTCCGTATGTGCGAGAGAGAAAACGCGAGAAAACGGAAATGATCAAAGTACACGAATTTAAATTATAATAATAAACTACGCTGAGTGTAACACAAAAATAATACAATAAGTCAAGCACACAGAAAAGATGAGGTCTGCGGGACACAAGCTCGAAGTTACTTCCCGCTTTCGCATAGAAAGCCAGCGTAATGAATGTGTATCAGAAGAGATAAAGAAAAAAAGAGCGGCAGGTGGTAATGCGGTGACTCAGTTTGCTTCTACAAGAGCGAACACACATCAATGGAAACAATGGAAGGTCAATAACACCGTGTTCCGTCCGGATATGTGTATGTAAAATCTGCTGGTTCCTACGCGAGAAGACAAGCAAGGCAACAGCACCTTCTGCTGTGAAGGACAATAAAAAAAGAGATTGAATGCTGTTTTGTAACGACGAAAGGAAGTAGTAGAATCAAAAGAAAGAACAAAAAAGTATTACGGAACGGATCTCGCATTCATAAAATCCCTTGCACCGTGCAGAGCAATTGGGAGGGGGAAAAATGTTAAGAAAAGCAGCTGTGGCTTGCGCTTGTTGCTTTGGCTCGGTCGACTAGGTGGAGACTACACAAAAAGGTTAAATGGCGTTTCACCTGCGAGGGAAGCGGAAACCGAAGAAATGAAGAAGGAGAGAAGGAGAGATGGAAAAAAAAAGAAGATGATATCGCTTATATATATATATATGTAAAATTACTACAGAAGAATTCGCACAGGGAGGGAGAAGAGGTCTTTCCTTTTTTATATTTGAATGAGATTAAACGGCGTCTGTCACTCTTTCCTACTGAGGCCTATTGCAGTAACGAAGAAGCAGAAGTATTCTTCACCGTCCTTTTCCTTCATCCGTTTCTTTTCAGACAGTGTTGGTGGAAGTTAGTAGGACCACCACCACGCACGCAAAGGAAAAAAAAACTCAATAAAAGAAAGGAGTGAGAGAGGGTTTCTCAGTTAGAGGTGGTTCAGTGGCTGGCGAAGCGCGGCTGGTTTCAAAAACGGGAGATGAGTAAGCTGCTATCGTGACAGAGCAGATGTTGAGACGGTGCGGGAGAGACAACTCCTTCTGTGGGGATTGGAAAACAAAAGGAAAAAAATGTTATGGAAACACTGAATATCGCGCAGTGGAGGACGATCGTGCAGATGAGAGAGAGTCTTTAAAAAAAAAAGAAAGAAACAAGGGATGTCAGTAAAGATACGTGTCTTAACTGAGGTCCAGCAAGAAGGAAAAAGAAGAGGAGGAGAAAACAGTGAGTTTGCAGGTGCAGCTCCGTTTATGTGAAATAAACTAATATTTTTTTTTATTTTTATGATTAGCGTCGACAGGAAGCAATTAAGGCCAAAAGGAGAGGTAAAAAAAAAGTGAAACGAACAACACACACACACAAAGAAGAAGATAAATCGAGCTATATATATATGTGTAAATATCTAATGAGTTTGTGTTTGCCGCTGAAGGCTACCAAAAAAAAAAATTTATGCCTTAATGTTGCTTAGAATAATTTTGGTGTATCTGTTTCTTCTTTTACATGTCAATGAGAAAGCTACGGCACAGTTCTTCTCGCTCCTAAAAAAAAGGGGTTGTGTTTGAAATGCAATGAACGGAGTCAACACAGGTTGTTGGCCCACACACGCAATTGGAACTGGAAAACACCGAGGAAACAGGAGAAGAAGAAAAGAAAAAATGGAAACGAAAAGTTGTGTTCAGCGACGTGCTCTAATTCGTAGAGAAGCTTCACGAAAGCGCAGGCACTGCTGCATTTCAAGCCGAAACGAAACAAAAGGAAAAATGAACAATCGGTGCTTCAATGGAGTGAGGACAGTGCGATGAAAGCGCGGTAACCGAGAAAGAAGGAGAAGGAGAAAAATGAGAGAAAGACACTCTCCTTCTTTCTATTCGCACTTCGGTTTGATTTTGTTTTTTTTATTGACGTCTGCGCACCTCTGCTCCCGATCACGCGCGTTCGAGTATGCGTGTGTTTGTGTGAGTGGTGGCGTGCGTGCACGAGGGGCTTATCTTTATTGCTGATTGCCTAGTAAGACAACACTTTATCAAGGTATTCGTTGTGGTCGTTTGGTGAGGAGGTTCGTAAACAAAAGAAAGAGAGAAGAAAGAGTGGCATGACGAAGAGGAAAAGACAACATTCAGGCACGGACTTCTCTTCTTTCTCTTCCCATTACGATTTACACGTTGGGCAATGGGGCTGGATAAGAGAACAAAAAAAAAAGGCGGCGCTTGCTGCGAGGAACGTGTTCCCGCCATCTGCGTGCTCCACCGAGCAAAACACCGATTAGTCGTGGTGTCGACTTTCGCACGGAAAGCCCGCTGCGGCCGTGCTTGATACAAGGAAATACACGAAGAGAGAATGTGTGTGTGTATGCGATTCGCAACCTCTTGGTGCATTATATTTGCATTTCGAAGTGCAGATAAATGTTTTGTTTTTCTTATTCTGTGAGAAGGCAGAGAAGAAGAACCCGGAAGACAACGCGTATCCCTCACGAATTAACGAGGCAGCGGATGCTTCGCTGGCACAAGAACCGCGCTAAGACTCCCCCAAAAAATAACAGAAGAGCACAAAGCGCTTACGTCCACCCGATCCAGCCAGAGCCAAGTGCAAGCCCTCTCACTCGCTCTGCCTGCCCGGTCCTGCTGCTCACACCTCGTAACTCCCGTTGTCGGCGTCTTCATCGTCCAGGTCGTCCTCGTCGTTAGCCGGACACTTCACCAGCTTTTCTCGGTCAGACAAAGCCGTCTGAGTCGCAGCGGACCCTGCGGAGGGTGCGCGCACCACCAGCGCCGCACTCGGCGCGTAGTCCCGCACCTTGTCGTAGGTGCCGTACATCTTCAAAAACTCCGTGTAGATGTTATTGTAGTAGATGTGGTTCGCGTGACGCAGTCGGTACGCCTTCAGAACGTTCATCATTAGATGCGAAACCGTGAGGGGCCCTACACCACCCGGCGTCTTTGTCACGGCCGCCGCGACGGAGGAGACGGAGGCCACATCCACATCCCCACACAGCACCCACCTCACGGGCGACGCGGCAGGTGTGCTGTGTGAAGTCGTCGGTGGCTGCGGAAGTTCGTTGATCGCGGCGTCGATGATAATCGCACCCGGCTTCACACAAGAGGCGTCAAACACGCTCGCCTGGCCGTATGCGGTGATGAGGACATCCGCCTGCCTCGCGAGACACCGCACCGACTCCAGTGAGTTGCTGCGGCTGCAGGACGTCACCACAAAACCGCCCGCACGGTGCAGCAGCGCTGCCGTCGGGACACCCACCACCATGCTCTTGTTCACAATCACCGCGTGCAAGTCCCGCGGCTTCTCCCTGCCCACCGCCGCAGCCTGTGGCTTCGTCTTGCTCTCTTTAGACGAACTGTTCGTGATGTGCGACTCTGCTAGCGCAGGCGTGGACGAGAGGGACGGCGATGAAGGCGGCTTGGCCGGGTCATCCTCGTGCACTGCACGCATCAAGTGCGACAGCGATTCGGTGCGGCTTAGGTAAGAAAAAAGAATGCTTCGAATAGCTAAGGCGGTGCAGGGGACAAAAAACTTTCTCTCGTGCGTGCGACGGTGCAGCGCGTTGTAGCCGCCGCTTGCCGTGGGCAGCAGCAGCACCTCATCCGTCAGGCCGTCCGCGAGGTGATCCGGTCCCGCCATGTCCGTGCAGGGCAACGCTGACGAAGAAGATGGCGATGACGATGCCCCCGCACCCTCCCAGCCATTGCTGTTGTTGCTCGTTATTACGTGAAGTAGAGGACTTTGGTCCTGTAAAAACAGATTTCCAGCGTTCAGTGGGTGCAGCCCGTCCACATCCTTTCCAGGGTGTATGTGGTAGAGAGCCGGCCGGGCGCGCAGGTGCGGCGGCAGTGGCAGCTGCAAAATAACTCCGTCGACCGAGACATCGCCGTTGACCGCGGCGAGTGCCTTGTGCAGCTCAATCTGACGGACCGTGCTGGGTAGACGCACCACACGCATCTCGATGCCGCACTCAGCCGCGGCGCGCTTCTTGTGATTCACGTAGCGTATCGAGTCCGCCCGGTCGCCCACGAGAAACACCGCGAGGCACGGCGCGCGGCTCAACTGCAGCGTGACGGCGTGAATGCGCTTTCGCATTTCTTTGCTGAGCGGTACACCGGAGAGGAGTTCGGCCCGACGCAAGCGCGAGCGTGTTGTGGAGAAAAAAGGCATATGAATTGTTATTGCTATTGCTTGGTTAGTTCGTAGATGCAACGAGCGCGGAAGCTGAGCACACAAACCCCTGCATCGATAGAGTAGTTGAACGGAGCTGTACAGCGTACAACATACAAACGCAATCGCCTGTTTTTGAGGAGCAGAAGAAACGACGAACGAAGAAGCATGTGTGAAAAAAGAGAAACTCCAAAGCAGCACCTCTGGAGAAAGGCACTTCACGCGAAACACAAGGGTTGAAAACGCGAGGAAAAGAGCAGGTGGGATGAGCAACCAATGTGACGCGCACCTGAATACAAAGAAGAAGCACGAATAAAGGGAGGAGGCAAGAGATGACGTGTCCAAATTGTGGTCGCGCATATATATATATATATGACAGCTATGCGAGACAGTCAGTTGCTTGTGTTTACAAAGAATGTAAGACGCCACTGCTGTTGCCTACCATCGAACAAAGAGAAAAAGGTTCGAAAACGCAACGGGTCGGCCACGTCGCCGTCTGCGCACTGTTTCTTCACGCTGGGGTTCTTTCCCTTTCGCCTATTCAACACAACGAAGCAGATGCGAAGCAGATAAAAGCACGTACGGCGCAACTGAGAAAACAAAAAAGGAAGAAGGAAAAGCCAGAAGGTGAATGCAAAAAGAAAGACAGGGACTAAAAGAAACGCTGCCGCTCACTCGTCCATACGCTTCTTCGCAAACCGCAGCACAACTCGTTCATCGTCAGTGAAGGCTACGCCAACTGGTAGGTCGCTTAACCACCAAATGAAGCTCGCGAACACATCTGCCCTTTCCTCGCCTAAAGCTGCGGTGTCCGCTTTCAGATGCTGATAACTCGAGTACAGTTGGTTTAGCAGCTTGGAAATGGGGACGATATACTCTTCACGAAGATGGGCATTCTGAAACACACAACGGAGGGAAGCTTCGAGTGGGCCAGCACCGCAATCAATAAAAATACCTGGTTCCACATCGCGGCGTACAGCACCGCCTTCTCCATCGTGCCCCTCCAACAGCTGCTTCGTACAGGCAAGCTGCTCATTCACTTCTTGCATAAGCAGTCTGCTTTTGCTTGTCTGATTGCGAGAGGCCGCGATGCGCAACTCCGCGTTCACAAGCTCCAACTCCATTTGCAGTGTGGCCTGTCGCTCCTTCTGCGCCTCCAAGAGAGCAGTCTTCATCTCTTTCTGTAGCGCTTCTTCGGCGCGTTGTGCGCGTTGCAGTTCCTCGGCTCGTTGTCGAGTGGCCTCCTGCAAACGATTTAGCTCCTCTAAAAACGCGTGCAGACTCGCTTCCTCATCGTGTTGCTCCGGTGGCGTGGTCATGATCATCTACACCACATCAGGTTAAAAAAAAAAAAGCATCGATCGGTGGAGCATTAACGGTGTTTCATGTGCTCGATTTTTTTTTTGCGGATGTGATGCTAGCAGGTAATGTGTGTGTGTGTGTGTGTGTGTGTGGAAAAGCGGAGCTTAGAAAGGTTGGGGGGAACGGAAAAGAGAAGATACTGCCTTTGAACTCAGAATACCCTGGCGCAACCTCTTGCTTCTGTGACGCCAAGGTAAGAAGAATACCGGTTGCTCAAAAGGTGCTGCATGTAAAACAATCAAACAAAAACATGTAACAGGATAACGGAGTAACCTCGTTGCACAGCAACACACGCCGTTCTTCTCGTCGCGTCTCACCTTTCTTCCTTCATTTAACGTTCCTTGTGCGGTGCCACTTGAGTGCTGAGAACGCACGGACAAAATTGTGTCCGACCATCACTGCGTGAGTGTCGCAAGAAGCCATAACACACTCAGAAGAATAAAAAAACAAAAAACGCTTCTAAAGGGGCGTCGAGCGCCAGCGTTGCAGTAATCGTTCAAAAAAAATCAAAAAGAAAAGAAAAACAAAGAATTGTCAAACGTTGTTTCTCTTCAATATATATATCTTTGAGTACTGTCCTTCTCTTCTTAACGACGTAATGTACATCGAACAGTCCAACTACAAAAAACAAAAGAAAACAAATTTTGCATTATTACTGTCACGGTTCCAAAGAAAACAAAATCAATAAAGCGAAAAAAACAAACAAGAATTGAGCCACTCCAATACAGCTACGAATAGAAAACGATGCTTAATTCGTATACGTCGAATCTCTGCGATGAATCTCTCGGGTGAAGAAGATCAGGAACGCAGCCACCTCGATCACCGTTTCACCCATAATATTGATGCACACGCACATCTACATGCACACTCATCAAATTCCGACTCGGAGAGACGGCAAGAAAGTAGTTGCTTCACGGAGATGGCTCTTCGCCGCCGCGCACAGGACTCGCTGCTTGCCCACCTCTGTAATGTTGCGACGCCGCGGTCCGTCCGTCGCCCTTGCGGCTCTACCCGACCGCGCCGCCTTCGCGCTCGCCACAGCCCACGCCCTCCCCAACTCCCGAGTGCTGGCAGGCACGTAGGGGCAGTCCGCCGCGCAGCGGAACGGGCAGCGCTCCGCTGCCATGAGGTCTATCTTGTCGACCTCGCGCCAAAAATTAGGACCGACGTACTTGCTGAGACCCCAGCTTGACTTCGGTGACGCCGTCGCGGTGATGCAGGGCAACGCGATAAAATGTGGAATGCGCATCGCCTCCACCGCGCGGGCCTCCTCACGCAGCAGAAAAGCCCGCCGCACTTGCTCAGCGTGTACGACACGAAAAACGTCCTCGTGCGACGCCAGTCCGTTCGCCTCCGCACGCTGCAGCCGTAAAGTCGTCTCCCGCACCGCCGTCTCCGCGTGCAAAAGCGACCGACGCGACAACTCTTCCTGCAGCACAAGATCCGCCATGGCATCGGCGACGAGCAGCTGTGACCACCTCTTTGACTGCTGGGCATGATGCTGCTTCTTTGCCTCTTGCGAGTGCCGCAGGGCGACGCAGGTGTCGGCGATCGCGGAGTAGGTCCGGTGAAGCGAAGTGAGATTGTCGAACTGCTGCCTCTCCTCGTCCACGAGAAGACTGCGTTGACGGGCTTCGCGGGCTTGCAGCTGACGTAGCCGCTTTGTGTGCCGATCCGCGTGTTGCCTCACCTCCTCGTCAACGAGGATAAGAGACGCCTGCGTGTCGTCCAGAGTACCGTCGCTCACGGCATAGTCGCCGAGGCTGTCCTGGCGAAAAAGCGAAGAGTCCCAGCCGCGCTGTTTGGGGCGAAAACTGTCGTGACTGCTACCAAGTCGTCGTGACGCGGGCACAAAACCCGCGGAGAAGAGGGAGGGACGATGAGGGTCGCTGGACAGGCGGTTAGGGGCGCCAGGCGAGGTAAAAGATAGAGACGGCATGTGCTTTATCAACTAAACTCTTTCGTTTTTTCTAACTTGTTGGTTATCGCGGATTAGTACTTTCTTTTCCCGCTGGTTTGGAGAGCGCGTTGTGACGAGCACAACGTGGTGTTGATGAAACTACTTTTGTCACGAGTAGAAATACGATTTTCAGGGCCGAATGGAGCAGCCCATCCCACCACGAGAAGGAGAAGAGAGAAGAGAGAGGACAAGAACGTAGAAGAGCATCAGGAATGTGCTCGATTTCTGTCTGGGTTGTCGACACCACTTTTTCTTCTTTTCTTCCATTTACGGTGCTGTGGAGGCCCTTCAACAAGTATTATCAACTCATAAACGTGGACGTCCCGAGCTCTCCTGCCTAAAGAAAAAAAAAGGTGTGTATGAGAGAGCAGGACGGTTTGCAAAACACGACGATAAATTATCAAGCTGGTTGAAATCGACGTATCTTTTGCAGTTGCTGTTCGTTGTGCTACATCTTCCTCGTTCTGTCGAATATCCTTTTTGTGTGTCTTCTCTGCGGTCTATAGCGCACAGAGCAACAATACAAAATCGTCTGGAGAAATCCTGCTCGCCCTAACGCCCCCACTTCCCTGCTGCTTGTCGTCGCCAGAGTTTGTTGCAGCGGCAAGCAATCGGTGCAACGCGCGGTTCTCCCCCAACTGCAGTGGCCGCGCTTGGATGTTCCACGCAAGCCGCTGCAGATGCGCGGCATCCGTCGGCAACGCAGTAGGCGCCGGCTCCCCGGCCTGCTTGCAGGCGGCGCAGAATGCGTGGTAGATGTGCTCGATGGACCCGCGCAGAAGTCGAAGATATGACTCGGTAGATGTCGCTTCGGCAGCAGCACTCCCCGCTTTGCGACCCGCATCAACGACCTCTTGATCAGCTGGGTGGACTTGTGTAAACGGCGCACTGAAAGGTAAAGGACGACGGTGCGTCGGCAGCGGTGGTGTCGATGGCCTCGCGCTTTCCTGGACGGGCGAGGGGACGGTGGAGAGCCTCTCCTCGGGAGACGCCGCTAAGGAGTCGATCATGCGCAGCACCTCCTCCAGCGTGGGGCCGGCGTACATCGGACCGCCTAGACGATGCGCATGGTACGACGATGCAGACGCCGTCACAACGCCGGTTGATGCGTGCCATGGGCGGTGCGTGACGCCTTCGTAGGCCGCTCTCACACGCCCCAACGTGAGGTACGGCGCCGTGTTGGCCGCCTCGGGGAAAACGCTCAGCAGAAGTGGTCGGACCTGCTTGACAGCGATGCGGCCCTCGTCCTCCACGTCCCACGGACCAAACAGCGACGTCGCCTCTTGCTTCTTCAGGGCTAGCAGCTCTCTGAGAAATGGCTGCGGTGCTGCCATATTCCGTTACAATCGAGGAAAATAAAGCGACCACGTTTTTCAAAAGACGATGCAACAACAAAAAGTCAGTAGTGAGTCCAGCAAGCGCAGAAGGCTTTTCGGGGAGCGCTTGTGCGTTACGGCCGCTGCCCTTTGCTTGCCGCCGCGTTAGAATGTTGAGAAAAAGAATTGATGAGAAGCAGAAACAGAAGCAGCATCGCGAAAAATGGAAGTCAGCGCCCAAAAAGCGCGTTGAATTGAGCAGAGAAATTCCCAGAAGCGCCGATAGATGTATAGTTGACGGCAGGAAAAAACAAAACACCGGGCGGCCGCTAAGGCGCGGGGAACACTCCCTGCTCACCGCGCTTTTTCTCACGTTCAGCTCTGCCTACGCCGCTCTTTTTTTTTTTTGCTCAACGGCACACACCGACAGACACTAGCACACACATTGCATTCCGGCTTTGCCTCCGTGACGACTCACTGAAAAGAAACCCTTCTCAAAAAGCTGCTTTTGCAACAACAAAAACGAATGACAAAAACAACAAGAAGAGATCTTTTCCCCCTTTTCCCGCTGCCGTGCACTACAACACACTTAAGAGAAACAACCATCCGACACTGTCAACGCACAACTCCGCGCCGTCGGAGCTTTTCCCACCCCTCCTTGCACGGTACGTACCGCCCCCGCGTTTCCAAACTCATATGCCTTCGGTTCATGCCATTTCATAGCTGCTGGACCAGAGGTAGTCCAGCCAGGAAGACAGAAGCGTAAACTCATCTTTGCTGAGCAGCGTCTCGCAGACGCGGCCCAGCACCTCTCGGTCTTGCAACTTCGCGCAGGTCACCACCACCTCGCCCACCGCCGTCTGCCGCAGCCGCGTGTCCGTCTCGCGCTCGCTGACGCTGCTCGTGTAAATCACGCGCAACGCCTCGCCGTCGTGCGCGCGGCAGTGACGCAGTACCTGCACGAGAAGGTCCTCGTTGGTGGGCTGCATCGTATGGCTGGCTATGACGGCGGCCTGCACCCACGCCGGCACATTGTCCTTCAATTCGAGCAGGCGCTGTACGGCAGCCTGCGGGCCGAGGTTTACATGATCGCAGTCCGGCGAGAGGAATTGCTGCTGCGCCGCCACGATGGCCTCAGAGAGCTGTACATCGTTGAAGCGGCTGGAGGTAGGGGCACCGCTGGCCACCCACGCCAACCGCGCCATGGCGTTGCACCGGCTGCGGTGCGACACCTGATCCTCGCCGTACGGGATATAGGGCGGACAGGTCTGCCCCTCCGCGTTGAGGGCGTCGTAGCGACCGGGCTCCGCGAGCCACAGAAGGTGCGGTGCCTGCACTTCCAAGAACTCGTTGCGGCGCGCCCGGGCGTCGGGGCAGCCGGGCAACACTGTCGGCAGACTCAGCAGCTCCCACTCCCGCCGCTGCTGCCAGAGCGTGTGCAGGGCGGCGTCGAACACGGAGTCGTTCTCTTGGCAGTACCGCTGCAGACGCTCGTAGACCTCCGGCTTGCTGGCGGGGTCCTCTACCGGGGTAGCTAGTGCAAACGCCATGAGAATCGGCATCGCATCAAAGCGCAGCGCCATCTGCTCCGACATGCGCAGTATGCGGCGGCCGATCTCGACACAGCAGCTGGACGGCACTGGGCTGCCGTGCGGGTAGCCGACAGGACCGGACACGAACGGCTCGCGCAGAATGGTGTTGGTGATGGCCGACGCCGTAAACGCCCTGTCGCGATGCGCGCTGTTGGTGAGCGAGAAGTACAGCAGGTAGGCGACGACGTCCAGCATATCGCACTTGTGCTGCAGCGTGAGAGCGACCAGGTTGGCGGCGGCGTCGCGCGTGATTGCCGGAACACCGGAGACGTCAATGCAGATGTCCGCCAACACGTCCGCCAGCTGCACACAACTCTGCGAGAAGCACAGCTCGACGCCGGTGATCGAATCAGTCGAGCTCGTCCACATCTGCGCCTGCACAGTCTTGGGCAGCTCGTAGATCGTCCGCACATCCTCACGCGACTCGACGATGGTCTGCGCCACGACAACGTGCACGCAGCCCACCGCGTAGCACTCCGCAAATTTGTCCTCGAGGGAGAGAGAAACCGTGTGGCGCACCTCGACCATGTAGCTGCCGATGGCCTTCAGCAGTCGTACGAGGTTCGCAGGGCTGGAGAAGCACAGCTCCGCGGCAGTCAGCGTAGCGGCGTTGTTCTTGTTGCCGTCGTCACCTCCGATAGCCTCCATGTTCTGTTTTTGCTCTCGTCGAATGGCATCCGCCACGCTGACAACGGCGCGGCGCATGATCTGCTGGCACCGCTCCAGCTGCTGTGCGTTCTTCACCAGAGGCGGTTGCTGTTGCTGCTCGCCGTTGTCAGCGTGGCGGGAGGGGCGTCGCTGCAGCAGAGAAGCACCGCCGCCTTGCGCGGCATCTAACATGGCCGCGAAGGGAGGCAGGACGTGCTGCACCAAGGCGAAGTCGTCCGCCGTGGTGGCGCGTTGCAAGCCCACGTTCTGCAGGCTGCGCAGGGCACAGAGACACACCAAGGCCTCTTGTGCAGACAGCAGCTGTGCTAGCGTTTCAGGGGACAGCTGTGAACGCACCGCTTCATTGCGGAGTACTGCCGTGACGAACCGACGGTGGGCCTGCTGCCGGGCCGTGAGCTGCCGCGTCACACGCAAGACGATGTTTTCGTCCTCAACGTTGAGGTCGCGACGAGCCCAATTACTGGCTCCACTTTCGCCTGCCTGCTGCGGTTGGGAGTCCTGAGAGTACAACGCCTCACTCGCGCACAGCACCGCGTGGTCCAGCGACAGCTTCGAGTCGGACCGGACAGCCTCGAGGAGTCGCTTGAGATCCGCCTCACCCGAGCAGTCACCATCAAAGGCGCCCCGCCCTCCACCAGCAGTGAAGGCGTCGGCCGCCCCGCTGTACGACATGCGCGTGGAGTAGACGTCCTTCACCGTAACGTGAGGCCCGTTAGCGTCCAGCGTCACTAAGGAGCCGCCCCCCATCAGCAGTGACGCGACGGGGTGGTTCAAATTCTTAATGTGAATCGCGTCTTCGCTGGAGCACGGCTGGTGCACCCCAACCTGGTTGTTCACGCGGAGCAGGTAGGCGCCGATGCTCACGAGCACCTCGCGGCGCGTGTCTTCGATGAAAATTTTGATCTGATGCGGCGGCACACGCGCCGCGGCCGCGACAGCACCCGCGATGGCGTTCAACACCACAAAGTTCACGACCCGCCCAAGCGACGCGTCCACCGTCACGAGCCACAACGCGGGCAGCGGGCGCGAGGCGCTCCCGGCCACGTAGTACAAGACACATATCTTGTGCCGACTCTCCGTGAGCGCCACGACGTGCCCCGTGCGGCCCAGGGAAACGGCCAGCGACGTGGCCCACTTAATTCGCACACTGCGGTCGCGTGCAGCTCTCGTGGTCTCCTCCGTCGGCGGGACGGGGCCAAAGTCGAGCAGAAAGATCTCACCAGCCGCATTCACCGCGACCACCTGCTCGGGGTAGTGGTAGCGAAGTTGAAGGTGAGTAAAAGCGAAGGCGCCGTCGCCGCGACGAGTGCGGCCAACCGCGGAGAGCGGCCAGACACCGTCCTGCGCGACGCTCGACTCGTCCAGCTCATTCCCCGGTGCCATCGTGGCCGAGTCCCGTGACGGCTGTGTGGCGCTGCGGGCGGGACGGCCATCGAGACCGCCGCGGCTCGTGCTGTCGCTGCGCGCGACAAACGACTTTAGCGAACTCCACCAGCTCGACGACGCAGAAGTGGAGGCGCTGTTCTGCCACGCCGGCAACTCCGCCGGTGTCGGTTCCTCTGCCACCTCTTCTTCGTCTTGCCCCGCCGCGCCGCTGCTGCGATCGCCATCCAGACTATCGTCAGTCGCGGCGAGCGAGGAGTAGAAGCGCCGCAGCGCCTGCGTCGGCAGGTTGTTGTGGCTGTTCGGTGCCCAACAAAACGACGCCGGATCACGTCGGTCGAACTCCATCGTGGTATGCGAGCCGTCATACTTCAGGTCCACAACCAACAACCCGCTTGTGGTGCCGAGCACCGTCACAATGACCGTCGCCGTCTCCACACGCCGCCGCTCGCAGACGAAGCTGGAGGCCGTCATGGTCGCATCGCCGTCGAGCATCTGCACCTCGATGCTGTGGTCGAGACTCGAAATGGCGCCCCGCTCGCTGCAGAACGCCAGCGACTCCTCCTCCGCACTCATCTCGCTCACGAAGAGCGGCAGACCTTCCTCGGCAGCGGCGAAGTACGGAATCTCCGCCAGCCGCGGCGCCGACCTCTCCCAACCCGGCCGGCGCACGTTCCACAGCCGCAGCAGCTTTTGGTTCTCGTCCACCATCCAGCACATGTGCGTGCCGGCGCCGGAGAGGAAACTTACAGCCGGCATGTGAAGCGAGTTTGCTGCGTTGACAAGAACGGCCTCTTCCAGGCTGGTGGGCGACGCCTCGGGCAGTCCGCTGGCGAGCTCGGCGGTGCGCTTGTAAGTAAAAGGGGGCGTCTGAGAGGTGAGGGTTTGCCGCTGCGTACGAGGAACTTTGGATGGGGGAGCAAAAAACATTTACACGTATCCTGACTCAGACGTCGGTTTTTAAAATAACGGGATGGACAAAGCGACCTTCCTCTCCCCTTCTTTGTTTGTGTGCTTCAACGACCGATATCCACAACCACAGAGACGCACCGTTGGAAAGTAGGACAGAACACTCCACAAATCAAGCTACAGGCTCTATGCGTATGAGACGTACCAGCGTACGATAACAGATCAGCTGTTTCCAGCGTTTCTAAAAAGGGCTTTTTTTAAAAACGAAGGAGGAAGGGAATTAAAAAAAAAAGAGGAGTAGAAGCATTCGTTGCATTCTTACTGTTTTCCTTTGCACCGCTTGATACACACAAGGGGGGAAAGCGACCAGCAGGCTGGCCACGAGAAGCATTTGTTGCTGTGAAGCAGGCACGATGAGGCCTGCCATTGATCGAGGTGGCGTTGCGTTTCTTGTCTCAGAGAGAGGTGTTCAGAAGGAAATACTGCGTAAAGCTGACGAATGATAACTGTCACTTTTCTGTTGATGCTTTTCAAGAGAGACGAGCGCAGCATTGCTGCAAGGACTTTCACGCAAACACACACAAAAAGGAAGCTAACCAAAGAAATTGAAAAACATCGTTCTATGTAAACGGCTTCTATGAAATTGATGGCCCGTCAGCGGCAACGCATCATTTCAATCCAGAACCAAAAAAAAAATTGGACGAAAAGGCGAGCGGGCGCACAACGCGGCTGCGGTGACACCGTTGATCTCGGAGCTCACCAGCTCGCTCCTCCATTCTATGGATGTACAAACAACTACAACCGATATCAGAAACGTTAAAAAAGTCTCGGATCACTCTTCCTCATCCTCTCCCCTCCCCCTCATCCCTCTACGAAGGGTTCTCCTCCTCGTCGGTGCGCATCTCCTTCAGCATTCGCTCCAGCGGCGCTTTCCATTTCGCATCCATGGTGCGGCTCATCAGCATCTCCTGCAGCTGCGGGGCATCACACTTCGGATCAAACCCGTCGACCGCATCCCACTCCAACGGACAGCACAGCGAGCCGGTGCCGGGGTGCACGCAGAACGGCAACTTCAACAAGTGATCTCGGCGAGTACTGACGTGCTCGTCGAGTCGCGGGTACATGAGCAGCAGCTGGACGGCGTGCAGCACGTCGGTGGCCTCTTGCTCGGAGCCGAGTGCGCGGAGAAACGCAATCCAGTCCAACACGTTCCCTTCTTGAAAGTGCACGTGCTGCTGGAATCGGTTCAACGCCTCTCGCCGACCAAGTTTCAACACCGCAACGGTCGCGTCGTGGACGATAAACGCAGCCTTGGGACTGTGCAGTACATTATTTGGGTTCTCCGCCGACGAGGTGACGAAGAGTGCCGTGAAGGCACGGTCGAGCTGCGTGCGCAGGACGTGGCGAATGCTTGGGTGGATGAGGCGGTGGTTCGCCAAGTCCGCCACAACGGTGCTACGCAGTGTCTTGGGAGCCACCACCGTCAGGTACCCGACTAGGGCCATCCGCTCGTCATTTGTCAGCTGCCGGGCGCGCTTGTCGCACACCCACAGGTGAATGCCGCGCCGGCCGGAGAAGACAGGGAGGGTGTACTTGAAGCCGAAGTCGTCCTGCAGCATTGTGTGCAGGACGTGCGCCGCACAGGACATCCAAGCCCAGCAGTAGCTGCAAATGCTCTTGCCGGTGCAGCAGGACCGCACGTTGTCGTAGTCGGACATATCAATATCGAACACCAACTCGCGCTCCACCGGGAACACGTTAGCGATGCCCTGCTTCTGGTTGGGGCGGATGTTGTACACGGCACCCACATCGATTTTTTCAGGGAACGACCGCACCAACTCCGCGCGCAGCTCCTCGGCGCTTTTGTAGCTGCGGAAGCGGGTGAAGATGTCCCCAATCAGGGTGAAACAGAACTCGCGTCGCGCGAGGTAACCCTCCGCGGCGGCCGCCCCCTTGCCATCAAAGCCGTCGTTGACATCGCTGAGCGCTGCGGCTTCGTCTTCTCCGGCACGGCGAGGGAGCACTACTTTGCATTCTTCCCCTTCGGAATCGAGGAGCGCCGTCGCTGTGGCGGAGCTGGGCCGTGCGCTGCTGCTGCTCACACCGCCGCCACCGCTGTTGAAGCGATAGGCGAGCCACTGCGTGACGAGGTCGACGGGGTACACATGCGCGTAGAACTCCCGGAGTGTACTTTCATTCAGCATGGTGAAGAGCTTGACCAGAGAGGGAGAGATATTACTTTCGGGGATTTTGTTGTCGTTGATGTGCGTGGGAAGAGATGTTTTCTTTTGGTGTGTGTGCGACGCTTTTGCGGCGGAGATAGAAAGCGAACAAGAGAAGTACTTGGAAGCACCAACACCCAACGCGGCCAGCGATGATTTTGGTGTTGATTGCCTTCGTGATCACAAAAAACAAAAATCAGCGATGAGGAGCGAAAATGAGAAAATGAGTGTGACAAAACAGTCAAGTGCAAGAGAAACCGCAGCGCAACGCAGAACAAATGAAAAGGGTAACCTAACCAGGTTCAAAAGAAAGCGTTTGATCCTTGAGTACTCTTCTCCGTCCCGGGAAACATTTGATGATACCCACAACGGGTAGTTTCCCCTCCGCACAACAACGCACAGCACAAAAAGTACCTTTTGTTGTCCCCTTTTTTCTTCTCGTCACCAGTATTTAGTGTACATCTGCGTAAAACAACCGGAAAAAAAAACATAAACATAAATGCCATGTCAGCGTTCGCGGCATCGGTGCGCAACGCACTGAAGAAAGGCATCACGAGAGTAGAAGAAAGGTGAGAAGTAAGAAAAAAAATACAAATCACTTCATCAGCGTCTGGTAATTAGCGCAGTGGGGTGGTTGCCTTCCTTGACTGCTCCCAGAGCACCTTTTCTTTGTAAATTGCCCACTTGAAAAGCTTCTCGTGCTCTGTCAGCATCGACGTGTAGCTGCGGCACGCACAGGCGTGCTCTTTCATGCGCTCCAACACCGTTCCACGCACCACCTCCGCTGCCGCGGTCGGCAAGAGCACGTACAGCAGTGCGGAGCGTTGCGTGATGACCGTGGCCTTGTGTCGACGAAATAGCGACTTTGTCTCCGCTTTTTCCGCGCGAGCAGCACCGCCCGCGCTCTCAACGTTGCGACGGTGCGCCCTCCGACTTGAAGCCAGACCACACTCCTCTTCCTCCTCCGCCGCCGCTGCGGAAGGGGGGACAAACGTACTCTGCCAGTAGGCCGCCGTCCACGCCGCGTCAATCGACGTGGCGTGGTCGGGATCAACGCGGAGGTACGCGAGGTCGCCACAGTAGTCACCCGGCCGCAGCTGCGCCACCTCCATCGAGGTCGTCGACGGCATTGTGGGCAGCACCGGGCGGAGGCCGTTGGGCGGCGTGAGCTCCTTCACGAGCTGCGCCTTGCGTGCCTCGAGACGCAGCTGATCCTGCGACCACAGCCGCCGCACGACGGCGCAGCTGCCCTCCACCACGAAATACAACGCACACTCCGTTGCCGGGCTGAGACCTTCTCGCAGGAGCACCGTCTCGCTCGGTACCCGGATGGGGATGAGCTGGCGAGCCGCAAGGTCGAGCAGCACCTCCAACGTCGCGGTGCGCGTCGGCGGTTTTAAGATGCCGCTCCGTACGCTGGAGGAGCGCATGGAGGCGTTTCGGTTGTCCGTCTCACTCCTGTTGCCAACCGTCACCGCCGCCGTCGTCGACGTCGCTGCGGAGGCCGCGTCGTCGCCCCCCTCTTCCTCGGTGGGGAGGTCGGCGGCAAAGAGCGGCGTCAGCAGTTTCGCCGCCAGGTACGTTTTCTGGGCTCGGTAGACCACCTCATTCGCACGGCGGCACGCACGGTACAACCGGTCTTTAATCTCGTGCGAGTGCCCCTCCACACTCACATGCAGCAACATGCACGTGTCCAGCGTCACGTACCGTGCACCGGGGGGCAGCGCAGACCAGATTAGCGCGTAGCCCATGGCATCACCGGGCTGTACGTTGTAGGCGCAGTAATCAGGCGTGTCCGATCCTTCGGTGGGGCCGCGCTGCCGCGGCCAACGCAGCTCGCAGTGCCCGCTCAGCAGCACAATCACAAACGGCTCCGCGGAGTCCTCCACCCCGTCGACGCCTTCGCTCTCATCCAACCACCCTTCCGGGACGTGGAAGAGAGGTTCCTTCAGTTGATCTAACGCCTCGGTGTCGTTGGGGGAACACTTTCCAGCGTTGGGGCGACTGCCCAAGGAAGCGG
Organism: Leptomonas pyrrhocoris; assembly: GCF_001293395.1. Classification (NCBI taxonomy): domain Eukaryota; phylum Euglenozoa; class Kinetoplastea; order Trypanosomatida; family Trypanosomatidae; genus Leptomonas; species Leptomonas pyrrhocoris. Next base: position 125,850 of record NW_015438357.1, read on the forward strand.
CACCGCTGCTTGCGGTTGTAGCCTTTGGTGTCTGCGCATCCAAACACGCAGGCGGCAGTGACGGGGGGTCCCCCTCTGCCATTTGCCCTCGAAAATGTTGGAAGAGCTCTGCGGCCGGCATGACCCAGCTCGGGCGAGCAGCGGTGGCCCTATCATCGTTCCCGGCCTCGGTATCGTAGCTGTCAAGTTTCGGTGGTGGTGCCCTCGCAGCCGCAGCGGGCGTAAGATCAGCGGCGGCCGCTGCTGCGGTGGGACTCGAACTGTTGTTGGGGGACGGGAGTGGTGGTGGCCGAAGGCTCGCTTCCTTGCGCAGCAGCACCGACCCGGCTGCCGCCACCTCCATCACCGACATCGTCTCAGCCAGCGTGAGCAGGTCGTTGTCGAGCAGCGAGGAGAAGAAGGGGAGAGAGCGTAGCAGCCGCAGCGTCAGTTTTATGTTGTCCTCAGCGCGGTAGACCAGCGGCAGTTGGAGCGTGGACTGAACATGGCGCCACTCGCGCAGGCCGCCAGGGTAGCGTTGTGGGGATGGTGGAGGTGGTGATGCCGCCTTTGTGGATTCCTTCTCCGAGTGCGAAGGGGACAACACACTCTTTTTGGGCGGCGCGTTTGTGACACACGGCAAAGACAGCACTTCTTGCTTTGCTTCCTTGCGTTCAACAGGTGTCTTGGCCACGTTAAGAGGAGCAGCTGCGCGCTTGGAGTTCACGCGGTTAGATTTGCCCGTCGGCCTGGGGCTGCCTTTGCTCTCTGCGATGTCGAGCCCGAGGAGTTGGGAGAGAGGCGGAAGGGCGGCGACCTGCTCTGCAACGGTGCCGTGTCCTGGAGCTACACTTTTCATACTTTTCTGTCGGTATCCTTACTTTTGGGCAGTAATTCTCCAATATATCTCCCTCAAGACAGCGGCGAAGATACACGGACCGTGCCTCGCCTCCACATTCACGGGTGAGAGGTTGAGCCCCAACGAAGCGCTCCAACACGCACACACGCACAATGGTAATGGCGTGCCGTTAATCAACTTCACTAAAGCTGTTGCGCCGCTACGAAGGCAACAACGAAGGTGGAGAAGAGAGAATGGGAGAAGGAAAGAGAGGAGACGGGAGAGAGGGAGTGCGATGAATGCAGTGGAACGAAGATGAAGAAAAATAATAACGCAATGGATCGTAGCACGAGAAAAAGAGAGAAGCCTAACGTAGTTTTCTCCCACACGCCTCGGGGGCTCCATCTTTGCCGCGTAGGGACATAGAACGTTAACGTGGTAGGAGATTGTAAAGGAAACACTTTTCTTTTTTCTTCACATTCGTAGGATACAAATTTCATCGTCAAATAAAATAAAAATGATCGTGTTGTTGATCGCTCTCACTGATATAGGCGCTATGAACGACTTCTGCCTTCTGCATGCAAGACCAAGGAGAAGAAACGAAGGCTGCAAGCGTCTCTGGTCGCACTGGCGGCCATGGGAGCAAGCACCACAGAAGGGAGGATGTCCATTCAGCAAAGCAAAACACGAACAGGAGAGAGAGGGAGCGAAGTAGAGAGACGAGCGACAACAAAAGAAAAGCAGCAGAACGTACTAGAAGAAACAAACAAATGGTACTGAGGAAAAAAAAACAATAAACACACTAATACCTTTTTGAAACAATCATGTCATTGCTACCGTGAGGGGAGCGGAGGTAAAATGTCATCGTCGGCCCCATCCTCCAAGGTGAATAGAACTTCGTTGCGACGGCCGCCGACGCGCGAGGGACGCTGCGAGCTCTCCTCCGGGGGAAATGCCCCGTCCGTCGTGGGCAACGTGTTGTACCCATTGTCACGAGATGTTGGCCCTCTCGCTGGTAAGCCGAACCGTCGCAACGTACTGGCCATCGAGTGGAGGAGACGATCGGCCAGGCTTGAGACGCGAGACGCACCCGCGTGTGGTGCCGCCGCATCGCCCCCATCCACGGCACTCGCTACGTTGTAGTGCAATTCAAGACCGTCAATGCCGTCGTTGCGGAGGTTGTACTCGCCCAGCTCCGTCCCGCTCTCACGATCACCGAGCCGGTACTCCTGACGACGGAAGCGACTTGGAAACATGACCGCCGCAACCAGCCCAAACACCAGAAAAAGTGCGAAAACGACGATCATGACCGAGAGTGTCTTTGCGATGCCGGTGTTTGCTGGGTTCACGGTGCAGATACGCGTTTGATTCTGTGGCTGCCAGCTGTCCGACAGCGTACACCCTTCCCGTTCCGGCTTCAATACGTAAACACCAGTCTGACTGCGCGCGGCTGCGTCGCACTCTCCCCACTCCAAGGTGTAAAATTCCTCCAGGCACGGTGTGCAGTTCAAGACGGAGAGCGGTGGCGGCGCGAAGCCGTGCGTGCAGACCGTAGAATTTATCTTTGCGTACTCCACCGTGTGCATCGACGAGCCATTGCACCGAGACTCTGATCGGGTAAACGACTTTTCCGTACATAGCGGACAGGCGTACACGGAGCGCCACGTCAGCGTGAGGGAGTCTGCGCCGACCTCGTCTGCCGTCACCGTACCCGCCTTGCGTGCCTCGTCCGCATCATCCCTGCACTCCAATTGGATCACCGCCCGCCATGTACGCTCTGAATAAGTAGAGGCGTTGGCCCGCATGTCCACCGGGGCTAAGAGCGACCCCATCGAGGTCACCACACTTGCACGTCCCCCGACACTCATCAACTGCGTTACGTTGCCAAAGTGGCGTCCGACCGTGGCGTTGGTGCGCTCACACACGTACGCGCTGGTGGAGCTGTTGTGGTTCCACACGTCGCGCACGCACCAGCGTCCACGGTCGTCGTCGGTGGTCGAGCTGCGGCTGGGTGCGTGGTCTGCTGCGTTTCGAATCGGCAGCGCACCACAGACCGATAAGTAAACCCGGTCGAGCGCAGCCGCGTCCGCCTCTTCCACCGACATGTAGCGCGCTGGGTTGTACGAAGCGTCGCCCACGGTAGCATTCAGCACTACGCCAGCCATCGCTGTGAAGTTGTACAAGACGTCTTCGTAGGCAAATACGCATGTGTCGCTGCAGGCAGTGTGCTTTTCGTTCGCCGTACGGCCATCGTCACATGTGAGACACTCACGAAACCCGTATCCAGGGGAATAAGTGTTCCCTGTGCAGGTCAGGCACCGCAGCGCGTGCGTGGCAGGCTGGTAGGTTCCTGGGGTGCACGCGGATGCTTTCGTGGTTTGTGGTGGGCAGGCAAAGCCAGGGGGGCACGGCTCACAGACCTCGGTGCCACCCGAAACATCGCCGCTCACCACCAACGACCGTATTACAATATCAATAGAAGAGGAGTAGTGATAACTTTCTTGCACCTTCCACGACAGCGAGTGTTCGCTTGTCCCGGCGCTGTCAGGAACGCTGGAGCTCGAGCGTGAATGAAAAAACGGAACGACGACGGAGTACTCCGCGTCGGCGGGGTCTGCGGTGATGACGGTGGACGCTGCCGCACGAACGTCGACGGTCGTGTGATCCACGACAAGAACAGACCGAATGTGATCCAGCTCTTCAAGACGCACCGCTGCACTGTCGCTGTTGCCGCCGTCTCCACTGGGGCGTTGCAGGGCGAAAACTATTTCAACCCACCCATCCGATAGCGCTTCAAAAGTGTAACGGAACGTGGAGTAAGCGTAGTAGTACCCCGCCCCCTTGCGGGGTGGACGAAGACCGACGAGAAGCTCGTCACGCCCGCCGCGACGAAAGCCCACAAATTCGAATTCCGTGTTATTCGCCGTGGCGAACGGCGCAGATCCTGAATCAGGGTAGACAAACCGCGACGCGCTCGATCTATGCAATGCGGAGACGTTACCCGAGAAACCGTCGAAGCCGTCGCGGAACGCCAACACCGGCACGGCAGTGGTGCCAAACGGGCAGGTAGCGCACGTGGGGGGCCGCGCAGACACGTCGAGATACTCGCCCACCGCGCAGCCGCCGCAGTCGCCTATGCTCTCACCCTGATCTCGATGCTGCATGCCAAGCGAACACACCGCGCATGGCACGTACGACGCGGAGGGCAGCACCGACGCGTCGCTCACGCAGTTCGCGTCCTTCGCCTTTGTCCAACTTCGCAGGCGAGTAGAGTTGGCGAGACACGGGCCGTAGGCGGGAACGTAGTCGTTTAGACGACACTTCGTCCCATTGAAAACGCCTTCGCTCCCATCGTGTGTGTCACCTGCGAGAACAAAGGCAGCATCTGCGAAGAAAAGGAGGAGGGCAACAACGGCAATTGTAGCTGTTGTAGGCATCGAATTCATCCTTGCCATCGGTGACCACCACTCACAGTGAAAAGGGAAGAAAAAGAAAGAAAAACTAACGTTCAAGTGCAAGGCAGCAGGATCGTTTAAAGACTGTTTGATCTACGCCCTACTCCTTGCAAAGAGAGAGGGAGAGCAATGTGTAGTAGTGCTACGTTAAGAAATGTAATTGGTGATCTACTGTTGTTCGTTGATTGCTACGAGAACGAAGGAAAAAGTGTACAAGCCGAAGGGGGTGGGAAAACGAACGGTGTGACTTTTTCCCTTTTCTCGAAAGAAGATGCGAGAGAGCAAAAAAGGGGTTTTCTCTTTTTGTTGTTTAAGGAGGGAAAGGTCATGTAGAGCGAGTGCAGCGCGACGTTTTTGCGTCGACAACGAGCAGTCCGCATGATGCCCTGCGAAATGAAAACTCTTCGAAAAACACGCAGAAAACAAAAGCCCTGACCGCCGAGAGGTTGGTGCAACAACAACAAAAAAGAAAGGTAACACCTTCGTTTGCCTCTTTGCTTTTCACGGCCTACTCAAGTAGGGTTCTCCAAGCGACGAAGAAGAACAACTTCACTTGGAAACCGCGGTAATTGATATGAGTTTTTTCTTTGAAGTATAAGGATCCGTGCCAAGCGGCGACAAAAACAAAGCAGACGGAGCGTGGTAGGGGCTCGCGGTTACCACTACCCTGCATCGCGGCTTCAGACCTCTTATTACTCCTATAAGATCTCGACCCACACAACAACATAAACAGCTACAAAAAGCAACAAAAAGCTCACGCCCACAGCAGAGCCGTTCAGCCCTCCTCTCTTTCGTTTACCGATTAAAGCGCACCCAGCGCTGAAGAGCGTCGTTCGAGACGTTACCGCGATTACGGTCTCGCGTCACACGTGGGCGAATATCCGGTGGCAGGCCCGACGCATGCACCGACTCCACATCGCCTTGAGAGCCGCAGATGGACGTCGCCGTCGAAGGCAACCGCTTGCGGCGGACGCGTACCTCATCCAACAGCACCAACTCCCGCTCATCCTCTTCTTCCTCCAGCAGACACTGAAGCCGACGCAGCACCGCCGGAGGGAGCGCGGCACCGATACTCTGTTGTTCGTTCGTACGGTAGGCGACGGTCACCTCCGCAATGTGACGATCTGCTAGGCCACTCTCGGAGAGGCGGTTGGAGGTCGTTGCTTCGGCCGTCGCAAGAGCGCGGCGCCGCGCTGTCTCTCTTCTCTCCACACTCGCCCGCGCTGCCCGCTGCATATCCGCGCGGCTTGCCGCAACGAACTGTGCCATTTCGGATTCCCTCATGTCCATGAGCGAAGCCCGCAGCTGCGCTTCCTTGCGTGGCACCAGCAGCAACTGAACCCTGAGAGACGAAAGACGTGCCGCGGTACGCAAATCGTCGCGCGAAGCGGCCTCCCCGGCGATCACGCGTCTTCGTTCCACAGCCTCCATCGCAGATAACGCGGCGCGTGCCTTGGCGTTCGCTTCTGCCAGTAAATGCTCCCTCAGATCCACCGCCGCAGCGTGCAGTTGACGACGGGCAACGGCCTCGTGGAGAACAACACCTTTGCGAGCATTGGCTTCCACCCGCGCCAGTTCTGCCGCACGGCAACGGTAATAATCGTGTATATCTTCGAACCATATGCCTTCACGACTCAAGTACTCGTCCGCCGTGAGAAGCTGCCTGTCTGCCGCCTCCTGTTGCATAAGAGCAGCACACGAAATCTTCCACCCATCCACACAGAACGCATCCAGTAAAGGAGTACGGTTCCTGATCTCCTGGATACGGATATTGTCGCGAACCGCGTTTTCATCAGCAACAACGGAATCCGCCCGACGCTGAAGAACGCGAGCCCTTGCGTCCACGTCCTCCAACGCCAACTCCCCCCAAAGCTCCTCCGCCGCTGGCCCCAACTCACGACGCTTCACGCCCTCTTCCGCCACAAACGCAACGACATAAACTTCATGACGTGCCAGACCCTCCGCAGCCTCAGTCGCCCCACGCGTGGAGCGCATGGTATCCATAAGAAACTCCTCCCCTACCACAGCTGTCGGCGTCGGAGAAGACGTGAGGACAGATTCGACGGCCTCATCTGTATTGCCCACGACAACAGCTTCAGCACTTTCCACACGAGGGAACGCAGCAGGCACAAGACACTCCGCAACGTCAGCCAGTCGTCCACCTGTAGAGGGGGTGAGTGCATCCTTCGCGCGC
>NW_015438357.1:132361-132441 GCF_001293395.1 Leptomonas pyrrhocoris
CGAGGAGCACGCCCGCGCAAGCTCGGCGTGGCGCTCGGCTTCCTCGGCGGCAAGAGCTGCACGCGCGACCTCCTCCTCGG
>NW_015438357.1:132446-132549 GCF_001293395.1 Leptomonas pyrrhocoris
ACGCCACAGCGTCCGCCGCGTGCGCAACGCGCTCCGCGGCTTCATCGGCCTCGATGGCGGCGCGGCCAGCGTCCGCGGCAGCGGCGAACGCATCCTTCGCGCC
>NW_015438357.1:132554-132634 GCF_001293395.1 Leptomonas pyrrhocoris
CGAGGAGCACGCCCGCGCAAGCTCGGCGTGGCGCTCGGCTTCCTCGGCGGCAAGAGCTGCACGCGCGACCTCCTCCTCGG
>NW_015438357.1:132639-132742 GCF_001293395.1 Leptomonas pyrrhocoris
ACGCCACAGCGTCCGCCGCGTGCGCAACGCGCTCCGCGGCTTCATCGGCCTCGATGGCGGCGCGGCCAGCGTCCGCGGCAGCGGCGAACGCATCCTTCGCGCC
>NW_015438357.1:132747-132827 GCF_001293395.1 Leptomonas pyrrhocoris
CGAGGAGCACGCCCGCGCAAGCTCGGCGTGGCGCTCGGCTTCCTCGGCGGCAAGAGCTGCACGCGCGACCTCCTCCTCGG
>NW_015438357.1:132832-132935 GCF_001293395.1 Leptomonas pyrrhocoris
ACGCCACAGCGTCCGCCGCGTGCGCAACGCGCTCCGCGGCTTCATCGGCCTCGATGGCGGCGCGGCCAGCGTCCGCGGCAGCGGCGAACGCATCCTTCGCGCC
>NW_015438357.1:132940-133020 GCF_001293395.1 Leptomonas pyrrhocoris
CGAGGAGCACGCCCGCGCAAGCTCGGCGTGGCGCTCGGCTTCCTCGGCGGCAAGAGCTGCACGCGCGACCTCCTCCTCGG
>NW_015438357.1:133025-133128 GCF_001293395.1 Leptomonas pyrrhocoris
ACGCCACAGCGTCCGCCGCGTGCGCAACGCGCTCCGCGGCTTCATCGGCCTCGATGGCGGCGCGGCCAGCGTCCGCGGCAGCGGCGAACGCATCCTTCGCGCC
>NW_015438357.1:133133-133213 GCF_001293395.1 Leptomonas pyrrhocoris
CGAGGAGCACGCCCGCGCAAGCTCGGCGTGGCGCTCGGCTTCCTCGGCGGCAAGAGCTGCACGCGCGACCTCCTCCTCGG
>NW_015438357.1:133218-133321 GCF_001293395.1 Leptomonas pyrrhocoris
ACGCCACAGCGTCCGCCGCGTGCGCAACGCGCTCCGCGGCTTCATCGGCCTCGATGGCGGCGCGGCCAGCGTCCGCGGCAGCGGCGAACGCATCCTTCGCGCC
>NW_015438357.1:133326-133406 GCF_001293395.1 Leptomonas pyrrhocoris
CGAGGAGCACGCCCGCGCAAGCTCGGCGTGGCGCTCGGCTTCCTCGGCGGCAAGAGCTGCACGCGCGACCTCCTCCTCGG
>NW_015438357.1:133411-133514 GCF_001293395.1 Leptomonas pyrrhocoris
ACGCCACAGCGTCCGCCGCGTGCGCAACGCGCTCCGCGGCTTCATCGGCCTCGATGGCGGCGCGGCCAGCGTCCGCGGCAGCGGCGAACGCATCCTTCGCGCC
>NW_015438357.1:133519-133599 GCF_001293395.1 Leptomonas pyrrhocoris
CGAGGAGCACGCCCGCGCAAGCTCGGCGTGGCGCTCGGCTTCCTCGGCGGCAAGAGCTGCACGCGCGACCTCCTCCTCGG
>NW_015438357.1:133633-237467 GCF_001293395.1 Leptomonas pyrrhocoris
AAGCCACGCGGTTGTCTTCCTGTCTACTCTCCTCCTCGCGCTCAGCCCCGAGAGGTATTTCTCTCCTGCTGTGTCGTTCAGTGCCCTTGTTTGTATCCCTGGTTGCTATGGTGGTATGTGGAGATTGCGGTATCTGGGACTCGGGAGATTTGCGGTGTTGTCGCTTTTCTGCTGGATTGCCGTGTTTCTCAGGGGCGCTTGAATTAATTGGTTCCTCCTGTTGCTGACGGGCAGCAGGGGTTTCGCGGCTTTCGCTGTTTCTTAGATCGATGCGATGGTCAGCGTCATCGGAAGTTGTAGAAGCTGAGTGGCTCTGGAAGAGGGCTTTAAATACCGGTGCCTGTTCAACATTATGTGTATCTGCCTCGTTGTGTTCTCTCGGGGAAGGCGATGCTTCGTTCGTTTGATTGTGATGTGGGCTCTTAACTGCGCTCGCTGCACGTTCGCGCTTGAGGGCCGCTTTCAGTTCCACATACGCGCGCAGAATTTCCTGGAATCCTTTTAGTTGCTGGAGAATTAACTCGCGGTGCTCCTTGTGCGCCGTTGCCTCTAATGCGAGGCGGGCGTTAAAAGGCACAGACATACTTCGGCTCTTAATGGTTCCGCTGCTGCTTTCCGTCTTGTTTTATCTGTCTTCCAGGTTACTACAGCGTGTTGCACTCGTTGTAAAGGCTTCTGGAGCCACGACGCAAAAAGAGCAGAAGACTACAACTTCAACGGACTACTGATACTCTTCCCACGGAGCGTTGTTCTATGATGTGCTAGAAAGTCTTACAACAGTCGGAGGTGCCTCAGGCTGAAGTTTTACTTATATATGTGATGTAGCAGCTGAATGCGGCTTTTGAGGGGGGGGGGTCTTATAGTTCCTGAACAGGTATTTCAGAATAATAGCTGCTCTTTTGCCTATTTTGGCAGTTCAGTCAGTTTTAGTCATTAGGTAAAGCCTTTTCCTTCACGTGTCAAAAACACTTGCCACACTTCCAGCAAGTGTGATAACGTTTGTTATACCCAAACGGGTTGCCACCTCGCACGCTATTGGTGCTAGACAGATATTCAAAAACACAACTCGGACGATTCTCTGAAGTGTTTCTCGAATCCTCACATGAACGATAGAACTGCGGAGCTGACAAAGCGAAGAAACAGCGACAATAAAGAACGTGGAAAGAGGATTCATTGAAGGCACTTCACGGGAACGTCAAGAGAAAGTTTTTCATTTTACGCACTTGCACTGGCAACCGAGACGGCCCGCACGTTGCGTCAGGTCCAACGATGCGAGCAGCTTCCAGGGAAATGGGAAAAGGAGGAGAAGCAAACAAGCAAAAAAACGAGCAGGCTGTTTCTGAGTTGTTGGATGGCGCCTGAGAATGGAGCAGCCGGTCTCTACCCTCGACGTACCATCACCGTTGTGCGCCACTTCAGACTCCCTCTTTCGAGCCAACTCCAACACGAGCTTTCGCAGAGAAAAATGCATCGCTGCACTTTTAGGCAAAAATGACCGCATCTTTTACGTTTTGCTTCGCTTTTTTCTTTTCGAAACAGTGAAATAAAAAAAATACGAAAAAAAAGGTCTTCATCAGCCATGTCATCGAATCCGTCGCTCACGGCCGCTGCACCTAACGGGCGGCGGTGAAGGCGCCTTTAGGACCTTTGTCGCGAGCGGTAGAACAACAACCACGCGCAGAGAAGAACAGCTGTGCAACGCTCTACTTGATCGGGATGAAGCGGGACGAGTGCGTCGCGCCAACGCCGGGGCGGCCGTGCAGCACGGGCTTGTAGCTCATCGAGAACTCGCCCAGGTAGTGGCCGATCATCTCACCCTTGATCTCCACCGCGTTGAACTGGTGGCCGTTGTAGATCGCCACAACGGACCCCACCATCTCCGGCGTGATCACCACGTCGCGCAGGTGCGTCTTCACCGCCTTCGGCTTCTCGCCAACCTTCACGTGCTTCTTCGCCTCGCGCAGGCGCTTCAGCAGCACAGGCGGGCGGCGGTCCGCGTGGCGGTTCATGTTGCGGCGCGCACGGGCGTGCACCAGCGCCTTGAACTCCTCCTCCGTCAGCGCAAGCAGGGGGTCGATCTCCAGCCCACGGAACGTGAACTTGTGGAACGTGCGCTCCTTCTTGAGCTGCTCGTAGCGCTCGGCAGTGATGTTAGACGCCATGTTGGATGCGTTGACTAGCGTTTTTTTTTTTGGTAAGTGGAAAGAAGCGCATATAAAGAGCAACAAGATGGAGATGTGCGCAGGCAGGCGCACATGGTATTGTAATTCGCATTACAGGTATTATAATTTAAAAAAGCGTGAATTATTGGGGAAGAAGAGAGAGGAAAAATCAAAGAGGTATAAACGGCAAGTCGTCGAAGGTTTAAAAAAAAACGCTTCTTTTCTTTTGCGGTACTTCCTTGCACAGTTGCCCGCATTTCCTTACTGATCAATGAATGGCGCGCTGCACATCTTTCCATGGGGAGCTACGCGCGCTTTACTCTACTGAGAACGTAAAGGTGGAGCGGCAACTGCGATGGCACTGGCATCCCACACACACACCAATCGTTGGAGGTTCATTGTTCACCAAGAAAGAAAAGTGAAAAAGCCGCACGTATGCGCTGTGCGTTTCACCTTTAAAATCTCACACACAAAGCTCAAAAGGTTGAGGTTATCTTTTTTCGGGAAGCTGAAACGACTGCGAAAACGGGATAAAAAGGTTTTTGTTGTTTACATCGGCTGAGATTCCAAGCAAAGATAAGCGACAACAGAAAAAGGCTTTAAAAAAAAACAAGAACGCAACAACAATTGGCATTCCGAGCACTTTTTCACCTGCAAACCACAATGTTCAGAATATACATCTAATAGATTGGCGCATCCCTCCCAAACGATAGGCGGCAGGTGGACCCGAGCAAATAAAGTTTCCACAGTCGACCGGTATGAACGGAGGAAAAACAGAGAAAAGACGAGAGGAATTACCTTTCCTTCTCCTTCACGTCAGTTGGAGGGGACTCTTCAAATGCCCTCAACACTGGGTACTCGGACAACGCCTCGGCTTCCTCGGCAAGCTCGTACGCGTCTGGCTGGAAGAGCAGAAAGGGGAAATCAGGCATCGTCTGGCGCAGCATGTGCCGCAGCCGATACCACTCCACCAGCTCCCCTTCCTCCGAGGCCGACAATAAGTCACTAGCGAAAGTGGCGCTTCCCACCTTGAAAGGTCGCCCCGTCTGCGACGACAACTCCGGCAACGTTGAATCGTCCACCAGGCGGGCGCTGCTCGACTTCTTCAGCGCTTTGCTCCTCTTTGGCCGCTGAGAAGAAGTGCGCGATTCGCCCTGTTCTGATGTGTTGGGCAGCAGGCCACCTTTTGCATCGGTAGGACTCGCAACACTACCCGCAAAGTACTTCTTGGCACTCCTTCGTGGCGGAATAGCTGCTTTTGCGCTCTCCTTGCTCACCTTGCTGCCACCACCACCTTTACCGTTCTTCTTCTCTGTCGACGGTGAACTCCCTTTCGAGACTGGCAACAGGGGCTGCTGGAGAGTGGAGCTCGGCCCACCGTCCACACCGGGGCCTTCCTCTTCGTCCTCCGCCGCCTCCAGCTCCTGGCGCAGCGCAGCCGCAGCCGCCTCGCTTTGCTGCTGAAAGGGAAAGTGAGTGGAGCGCTTGAAGCGGGGGAGCAGACTCACCGCCTTCATCACCGTCTCCGTTGCCACCTGCCGCTCGACGACTTTCTTCTCCTCCTGAGCCCCTCGGCGGGACTCGAGCAGCTTGAGAAAACTCCGCGCCACGCCGTGGACGCCGAGCAGGTCGGCCGCCTCCGCCACGAGCTTCGCACCGGTCAGTGTGTCGCCGGGGTTGTGACCGGTGAGATCGAAGGAGATGCTGCCGGCGGACGTGCTGCCACCAAACACAGCGGAGCGCAGCGCTGCCTGCAACGCTAAGTTGTCCAGCTCCGCTAGAACCGCCTGGGCACGTGGCACCGACAGAAGGTGCAGCCCAATCACCACCTCGCTTTCCTCCACCAGCGGTGCCAGCACCGTCTCAATGCGGGTGTACACCTCTTCGAGCGCGTCCCGGACGAATCTGCGCCAGTGTCGCACAAAGGCGGTCGCGCCGAGGGGGGCGAGGGCGAAGGACGACACAACGCCCCGCCCTACCGACGGTAAGGGGAGCTGACGGATCAGGAGTGAGCCGGGCAGCGGGGTTCTGGGCTTCTCCTGCGTCGCAGGGACCGCCGACGTTGCCGCCGAGACGGTCCCACTCGCCCGCACAACCGTGTTGCGCTGCTTGTGCTCGTGCTTCTCCGTCGGCAGCGACGACACCATCTCCTCGCGATCGCAGTACGTCTCATCCGCGAAAAGGTCCAGCGGGCTGAGGGTGCCGCCGTGGATGACGCTGTGGTGACTCTCAAAGGACTGCACAACGGCCTGGACTCCGCGCAGAACCGCCTGCGCACCGGCGTCCTTCACCCAGCGCACGACGCCGTTCACGAGGCGCTGGTAGGAGAAGCGGCGGCTGCGATCGTTGTCGAGCTGGTCGACCAGCCGCTGCACTCGCGCCAGCACGTTCTCCATCACGTCGAAGGTCTCCAGCGGCAGCCGTCCATCAACGAGGTCCACGAAGAGCTGACACAGCGGCTGCGTCTGCTGGTAGCGCATCGCCGCGTACCACATGTTGTAGGTGAACCGCGTCCAATCCAACTCCACCACCGGCGCGGCCTCCGCCCACTCGCAATCCTTTTCGTCGACCTCTCCGTCCACTATCTTTCTGGCTGGCACACTTTTCTTGCGCTTTGAGTTGACGGCCTCGACGGCAGCGGCAGCGGCAGCAGTAGCCGCTCCCCTCGCAGGCGGGTTCAACGGGTAACGAGTCGTAATGGTGCCCGGCAGCACCAGCGGCAACGCGTCTTGCGTGCTCTGCGGCGACAGCTGTATCAGCACCTCTCGCGCAAACTGGGAGACGACGTAACCAAACGGGATCTTTTCCTCCGACTGCGCCGCTTCTGCTTTGCTCGCGTCCAGTCGCGTCAGCAACACGCGGCGGTGCTCAAAAGGTTGATACACACGTGGGGCGAGCATCTTGCCATCGCGCACGAACCGCGCCCGGCCACGAACAGCTTTGTAGGAGACAAAAAAGTTGTACAGGATGCACCCCGCCTGCGCCTCCGTCCAGAAGCAATTTCGCACCTCCGGCGACACGTTCGTGCGCAAAAAGTGCGGGACCGAAGGCCACGAGGCGACCGGGAACACCGGAATGACGGCGGCCTCCGCGACGTGTTCGAGCATCGCCCCCACAACCCCAACACCGCTGGCAGCGTCCCCGCAGGTGATGTCACCCTCGTTGAGCCACGCGGAGAGCATGTGCAGCTGCCGTGCCCGCAACAGCGCCGAATTCAGCTGATGCTTCATGTTGATCGCCACCGTCGACAGCTCCGTCAGAATGTCGGCGGTGGAGTGGCGGAGCTCGATGCCGAGTTCAGACTGCAGCGCCAGCGGTACATCGCGCGGTCGCGGCGTCAGAGGCGTCGTCTCGTTACCGTACTCATCCACCTGCGTGAAGAAGCGTTTCTCGTGGATGTAGGTGTAGAGGTCTTTGACCTTCTCCTCCAGTTCGCTGATGCGGAAGGTGAGGTCCTCGTTCTCCCGGGAGAGCCCCGCAATGCGAAGGCGGTAAGCCGAGTGATCGTCAAACGCAGAGTGCAGCAGCTCCTGCTGAAGGGTGAGACGGGACTTAACGAGCTCCTTGTTCGTGGCTGCGAGGAAGGCCACCGAAACCTGCGTGGACAGCGCCCGCACCTCCGTCCCGCTGTTGCCACGATTACCGCCGTTGGCACCGTCGCGGCCGGCGCCTGTCTCTTGCACCTCCGACGACGTCTTGTAGGCCGAGAGCTCCGTACTTGCCGGAGGGATGTCAATGCGGTGCCGCGCCAGCACGCTTTCGAGCTGGTCGATGCGCAAGGTGAGCTGCTGGTTTGTTTGGAAGACAGACGCGATGAGGTGGCGGAAGTCGCGAAACTGGTCCTCGGTGTGCTCGCACTCGTTCAGTCTCTCCAGCAGCTCCTCCTTCACCTCGACCAGCTCCGTGTCGCGCTCTTTGCGAACGGTATAGGCCGCGGCGTGTTCGGCTTCTGCGCGTGCCTCCGCCTTCTGCCGCGCCAGCACCAGCTCTTTGATTTTGCCTTCAAAGAAGGTCTCGAACTTGGCGTAGAGCTTCTGCTCTTGCTGGCGGAGCGCCTCTGCCTTGTCGTCGTCGGCGTGCCGCACCTGCGCGGCCATGTCCTCGGTGTACCGCTGCACGGAGTCCAAAATGTTCGTCAATTGTGGGTAGAGGGTCGGCAGGAGAGACAGGGCTTTTTGCACGGCTTTCTGGCGTTCCGTCATTATCGCATGACGGCCGGCCCGTTGGAGGACGTAATCCTCCAGCTCCTTCAGACGCTCCCCCCGCACCGTAGACGTGACGCCTGCGACGTGTGCAGAAAATGACGCACTTTCTGAGGTGCGATTGACGGCGCGATAACCAGAGCCGGCAGCATCGAAGCTGTTCGTCGCCAGGCTTTGTCCTTCGTGAGGCGTAGAGCGCACAGACGGGGCACCCACGTTTTTTTCCACCGGCGTGGGAGTGCTGAGCAGCGGAGATGTCGAAGTTATCGGAGTGGCGGTGGTGCGTGACCGTCCGCTGGGACCTCCTGTAACGGTCTCGCCTGCACTTTTCTGATGCTTTTGTGGGAGGAAGGCCTGGGGAGAGTCGAGGGTCGCCGGCGTCGCCCAGGGCTGTCCGTAGGATGCCGGCATCGCCGCCGCCTCGCCCGCTGCAGAAGTGCGAGAGATGCCTTTGCGAGGAGGAGAGGATTGGAAGTCAGCCTGCGATGCCGCCGGCTTCGGCGACAATCGCCGCTTCAGGGCGGGGAGGGAGTTGGGATGTGTTCGGCCGTGCATCACTGAGTTCAAGACACAGCTGATTAAAAAAAAAAGGTGTCTCTTTGTGGTCGAGAAGATTTCCGGATTATGCGACAGTGCTTTTGTAGTGTTCAGTGCAGTGAGCCGTCAAAGCCCCCTCTTGCCCAACGCACTGACAAATCTGCCGACGCCTTGCGGTTGTCGTTGCTGTTGCTGCAACTTCGCTGTCAACGTGCCAGAAAAAAAAGTAGGTGATGGCGGCGTGCTGTGGCAGAGAGTGCGTCTCCTTTAATCTCGCTCTCTTTGGCAATTGGTGGTGAGCTGCATCAAAGTAACGGTTCTCGCTTGAAAGAGGAGGCAGGGTGAGGGCAGGGAAAGGAGGAAGCGATAGATAACAAAAACGGTAAAAAGAAAGGAGTGAGGGTAAGAATAGGGGCAGCTCTCCAGACACGTGTGTGAGCGACGCATCATCTCCCTCACGCAACGCTTCTCCGGTTCGTCTTTGTTTGCTTTTCCCAGAGAGCACTTTTTAAAATTATTTCGAGAGCGCCCTAAAAATAAGGAGCCTTAGCAGGCCTCAGAAATACGGCACACAAGGAACCGAAGCACCTGTTCATACCGCTTATAAAGCGTCTCGTTTCTTTGCAGGCAAAGAAAAAAAAAGACCTTCAGCGACCACAACCCGAGGGGATACGGTCACAACGAGTCCTGCGGAGATCTGCTATTTTTTGTTGGTGTTGTTTAATTACCCAATCAGCGTCATACAACCAGCTTTAATATGTAAAAGTGAAAACAGCGAAGACGAAAACCGGAGAGAAAAGGTGTGGCGAACAACAGCGAGAGATCTTCCCATATATATAACAGCAAGGAAAAGGCGAAGCTCCGAGCGAGAGACAACAGGAACAACAACGAAAAAGGTTCCAACACTACTTGCGGAGATCTGCCCCGGTTAAGAGAAAAAAAAACGACGGTGGTTCATGACGATTCACAAATGACACAAAAAAAAATCTCACAAACACACCATGGCAAGGACTTCAAAAAAAAAAAGGCGCCTTTTGCGGTTAAAGACAGCCCCGTGCGCATTCTTTTCCTACTTTCCTGCTTGCCGTACGCATACGCTATTGGGTACGGAGGAAAGAATAAAACAAACGAGACAAAGGAAGGAATTGCCAGCTGCACTTCATCGTCAAGATATAAATATATATACCTTGGAATAAATGCGTTCAGTTCACACAAAACCCACACAATTACTCACCAACAAAAACCGGAAGCAAACAAAACGACAACGGACTCTGTGAAAGATGCGTGCGACGCTATTTTTTTTTCTCTTCTTCTCTTGGACACTCCTCACATCCCCCACACGAAGGCGCTAACAAATGCCGCTGTGCAAATGGACTTGTAAACAAAAAAAAAAACCTAGGAGAAGAACGAGAATGGAAATTTTTTTTGTCTTTGTCTTCCTACTCCTCCTTCTCTTGCGCTTCCTCCTTCATGTCCTCAGCGACGCTCTTCGGCACCGCATCCTTCAGCCACAGCTTCAGGCGCACCGCATCGGAGTGGTCCAGGTAGTAGCGAGGGAGGAACTTCGTCTTGACGAAGCCAAGATTCAGGTATAGCCCCAGTGCGCGATCGTTGGACGTCGGTGTCTCAAGATAGACCTCATCACAGTCCTTCTTGCGCATCAATTCTACCGTGAGGGAGACGAGGCGGCTACCCAGGCGGAAGCCGCGGAAGGCCGGCACCACGGCGAACATCGCCACGTAGCCCCGCAGCGGCATGCCGGCCCGCTTGCGAGTCACGCGGGAGACCACCGCGCCGACCTTTTCGCCCGTGACGCTTGCCTCCGGCTTCGCCTCGCTCTCCACGCCGTACGCCGTAATGCACAGGTCCGGCCAACCAAAGACGAAGTACTGATAGGTGAAGCTGCTGTAGGGCTCGGTGAGCTCCTCGGTGAAGAGCTTCACAATGAAGTTCATCTCCTCGTCGCTGCCCTGGAACTGCTCGTAGCGGATGTACTTGTTCGGTGCCACCTCCTGCCAGTTCTTCTGCTCCTCCGTCAGCGGCACGGGGACGTTGATGTACGTCGGGTCCGGCATCGCCGCCTGCTCCTTCATTTGGGCCAGGAAGGCGTTGCGCATCTGCTCCGCGAGCATGTGGTTCTGCGCCTCGGTGGCGGTCATGATAGATTTGCTATCCTTCTGTTTCCTCTGCACCTTGGTCGTGCCTTTCTTCGCCTTGCCCTCAATGGCCTTGACGAGGGCGTCGATGGCGGCCTCGTCAAAGTGGTCGCGGCGGGCCACCGCCTTATTACTCTTCTTGTTCGTCGTCTTGGGAGGCATTTTTCTTCCCTCTTGCTTTTGTTTTCCTGTTTTCTTATTAGGAGACGTGTTGTACGTACTTAAAGATTTAAAGAACTAGCAGATGTAGATGCTGAATCGGTCGGTGTGAGTGATGATGCGTCGTTGTTACCGCTGCGCGAACAACCATAACGAGACCAGGACAATACTGTTAAAGCAAAAACCCCAGCCAAGACGAGAAAACCAAAAACCAGCGTAAACACCGGGCCGTCCGCAACACAACAACGATACCGTTTTGTAAGGGGGAACTGTTAGGTCGAGAGACGGGAGAGAAACAGAAAAATTAACGAAGGAATGCGCGTCAACGTGACCAGCGAATGTACATTGATGAAGAGAAAAGAAAAATGCGTTATCGAGGAGGTACACGGAAGCATATAGGAAAACGTTCATCGCCCACAACAGTTAACGGCAACGCGAACCGCTTCCGTACAGCTCAGCCACCTCCTCCGGGGAAAAAAAAGTTTGTGGGTCGTTTTGTTGCTTCAACAAGAATTCGTCAAACGCCTTCGAACTCTTCGTGAGCGCCCCGCCGCGAGAAAACAAACTCGAGTGCGCCACACCGTATCCATGCCCCACGCGTTTCTCGTTCTCATTTCATTATTAATTATCTTTTTTTTTTGGATGTTGTCAAAGGAAAAACAAAAAAGTAAAGTAAATCATCGAGTATGCGGACTCATGTAAAAATCTCGGGTACCCACTCATCTCGCGCCCACGCAGATCGAGAAACTCCACCCACGCGCAGAGAAGAAC
Organism: Leptomonas pyrrhocoris; assembly: GCF_001293395.1. Classification (NCBI taxonomy): domain Eukaryota; phylum Euglenozoa; class Kinetoplastea; order Trypanosomatida; family Trypanosomatidae; genus Leptomonas; species Leptomonas pyrrhocoris. The sequence goes on from NW_015438357.1 coordinate 143,621, forward strand.
AGCTGTGCAACGCTCTACTTGATCGGGATGAAGCGGGACGAGTGCGTCGCGCCAACGCCGGGGCGGCCGTGCAGCACGGGCTTGTAGCTCATCGAGAACTCGCCCAGGTAGTGGCCGATCATCTCACCCTTGATCTCCACCGCGTTGAACTGGTGGCCGTTGTAGATCGCCACAACGGACCCCACCATCTCCGGCGTGATCACCACGTCGCGCAGGTGCGTCTTCACCGCCTTCGGCTTCTCGCCAACCTTCACGTGCTTCTTCGCCTCGCGCAGGCGCTTCAGCAGCACAGGCGGGCGGCGGTCCGCGTGGCGGTTCATGTTGCGGCGCGCACGGGCGTGCACCAGCGCCTTGAACTCCTCCTCCGTCAGCGCAAGCAGGGGGTCGATCTCCAGCCCACGGAACGTGAACTTGTGGAACGTGCGCTCCTTCTTGAGCTGCTCGTAGCGCTCGGCAGTGATGTTGGACGCCATGTTGGATGCGTTGACTAAAACGTTCGCAAACTGCTGAAATGATAGCGCACGCGTATGTAAAACGAAAGGGTTTCGAAAACAAAAGAAGAAGTTAAAGGTTGAAATGAAGACAGTTACGGTTGGAGAGAGAGAGAGGGGGCAACTGAGAGTGAGAGAAACTCCGCCGTTTGCAACAGCCATAGAGCGTGGATCGAAAAGGAGACCAAAGGAGAATACATGCGATGGCACTGGCATCACACACGCACACCGTTTTTCGTCAAGGCATTTCCAACGTCTGAAACATACCAATTTGAAAAACGTTTATTGCTTCTTCTTTTTGTACACTAGCTGAAGATCTTTCCTCATGCCCTACTTGAGTGTAATCACAAACCACCAGCATCTGGAATATGCAAGCACCGCATGTGTTCCTCTTTTAAGTATTTCACAACTGTAGTCGCTTTTTTTTTTTGCCTCTCCGTCGCGGCTCTCGTCGCGATAGGCTTCCTTCACCTTTTCTTAAGCGTCGCTTTCGCAGGGAATAAAGTACCTTTGCTGTCAGTGTGCATGGTGAATACCCCTCACATAGATGCTGCTAAACGACAGCTGTTTCGGCTTAACTTCCTGCTTTCGCAGGTCCCCAGCTACCATCTCCATCTGAGGAGACAAAACTTCAAGGAAAAAAAAAGGGGAGCCGTTTGCCTCCAGCTCATATAATTCAAGGCTTTTAAGTTGCCTTCGTTACTGTAGTTTTCATCACAACAACAGGAATCATCGCTTTCCGTTCGTCACACATCACTCAACGACGCACATCATCATCATCATAGAATGCCTGCGAACATATAAAGCTTTTTTCTCCTGCTTTACGATTCTCTTCTTCGCTTAGCTCACCGGGCAGTTCGGCATCTCTGCGATGCTGATCTTCTCGCCAGAGGAGTGCACAGCAGGCTCTTCCTTCCAGCAAAGAACGCCCTCGCTGTTCGTGTGCAGGTGGGAGAGCACCTCACTCATCTTGTTGCCCGAGACCGGCTCCGGCGGAGGGGCGGCAGCCACGGCAGCGTCGAAGCTCGCGCCAAACAGAACGCGATCGCCAGGCTTCGAGCCCGCCGGCGGACGGATCAACATCACCTTTTCCTCCTTCTTGGCACACAGCACCATGCCCTGCGAAGTGACACCCATTAACGGCTTCGGTTTCATGTTGCACACAACCAAGCAGTACGTCCCCTCCAGGTCCTCCTGCGCGTAGTGCTCCACCAGGCCGCTGACAATGGTGCGAGTCTCATCGCCGAGGACCATCTCCTCGATGAACAGGCGATCCGCGTCGGGGTGGCGGCGCAGGTTCGTCAGTTGACCAACTCGGATGCAGATGCTAGTGGAGTCCAGCTCGGCCTTCTTGCCTTTTGTGCTGGGGCCGGCAGAGCCCTTCTTTTTGTTTTCCGCAATCGCCGAATAAGTGTCGCTGCCCTTCGCCGCAGCAGCGGCCGCAGCAGCCTTCGCCGCCTCCTTCTCCGCCTTCGCCTTTTCCTTCTCCGCTCGGCGGCGCATAATCTCTTCCTCAGACGGCTTCACGTACATCGCATCCGCCTTGTCACCGGCCGCAGCCACGCCGGCAGACTTGCCTGCCTTGTGCTGCACCAACACGGCGGCCGTGCGAACTGGCACTACGTACGCGTCCTCCTGCGCGTGGGCGGCCCACGCCATCGTCGTCGGCAGCACCTGCGCGTGCATCGGGTGGTTGAAGGCTGCCGCGTAGACGAGGAGGTCGGCGATGGTCGCGCGCGGACTGCCGGTGAGGTGCTGCGCGCCCCCGTTTGGGGTCGACGCCAGAATCTTCTCCACCTCGGCGTACACTGACTTGGCCACCGAGGCAGTGGGGTCGAGACCGGCGCGGGCTGCGTCAACGTCCAAGATGGACGCCGCACTCACCCACTGGTTCACCAAGGCCACTTCCTCCTCCGTGTCGCGGTTGCCAAAGAAGGCCTTCTGCGCGGGGGTGGAGGCCTGCATGCGCATCGCCAGCAGCACCGACTGGAGACCGCTGTAGGTCTCGCCGTTGAGCGTGACACGGTGCGGGCCCTCGGCGGCCGTCTCCATGAAGGCGTCCGACAAGCCCAGCACGTCCCTCAGCGCGTGCAGCAGCGCCGCGGAGAGGATGGAGGACGACTGAATCACGTACTGCATCTTGCGTCGATTATATCAAAAAAATGACAGAAAAACGCAAAGGAATAAATAGTTGAGAGGAGTTTGCTGCTACAATAATGGTGGCAACTACAGAGAGAAAAAAAAAAGAGGCAGGCACAAAAAAACCCCAGAGGTGAACGAGAGTGGAAAGCAAGAACGAGCAATCTATAAGCAGCACTACTACAGCTGCCACAGAGAAGATTGACGCCCCAGAAGCGCCTATGCGATGCCCTCTCAAGTGCATGCCTCCGCTGAACTTGCCAGGAGACTTCCGAAAAAAAGGGTGAGCTGACATGTACCACTTTGCGTAGGTGCATCTTTACGGTACGCGAGACTAAGTAAGTGCTTGAATATCGGCTTGGCGTATCAACGGACCTAGTGTGTGAACGAGAAAAACATATATTAAGGAAGGAAACGAAACGTGCTACCATGAATGAGAAGGCGGATAAAGATCGCAGCTCCACGGACACTCCTACACAAATTCAAAGAAAAAAGTAGTTGAAGTTGAGTGATACAACGGCTGAAACAAACAAGACAGAAAAGTTGTCGTTACAGGAAGAAAGCAAAACAACTGCGTTGAACCAGCGCCAATCCGATTGTTGTCCCACCACCAACACGCACTCTCTCATCAGCCGCACATCGTAAACAACAACCCAGGCAGACAGACATAAAGTGACCCACTTCTGCCAGTTACTCCCCTATGGGTGCCGTGGCTCCTTCTCTCACCCGTTGTCTCTCTCTCTCTCTCACTCTTAGAACCATATCAGCTGCGAAAACTGGTGCTGTCGTCCTCCGTCCTCAACATTCTTCTAAGATCTTATGATGTGCTCGACGGACGTTATTCGTCAACTGTCCTTGAATTCCATGTCACTCGCCGCTCCTCACCACTCTTTCCCAAGTGCATTTTACTCGATAGCGCGACTGGTGGATTTGCCGCTGCCGCGAAAGTACGACTCCTTGTACTCAGCGACGGCGCGGCGCAGAGAGGGGATTTCATCATTGACGACCGCCTCCATCCCGCGGCAGGCCCGGGCGGAGCACGTCGGCAGCGCCGTGACGCCGTTGGCGCCGTTGTCGTGGTAGATCGTCGCCACCCGCATCATCTCCGGCTTCACGGTGCGGTGCCAGCGCAGCTCCACGTCCTTCGTGCGCGACTTGAAGGCGAAGAGGCGGCTCAGCACGTAATCGGACGAGTCGAGGAGGTGACGCTCGAACTCCTTCAAGTGCGCCCGCGCCACCATCAACCCGCCGCAGCCCACCGCCACCGACAGCGGCACCAGTATGAGAGTACCGGCAAGGCTGACAGAAGACAGAAGCGTTGCCACAGCAGGGCAGAAGAGACAGACCGCGGCGAGAGCAGAGAAGACTACGAGCTCCCGCTGGCGGTAGTCCTGGCGTAAGACCTTGGCGGCGCGTACGGCCAGCAGAAGGTTGCGCGCGCTGTCCTCCGTCTCCGTTATTAAGTTATCCATCCGGCGGATCGGGGCAGACATGATCTCGCCTACGATTTCGTTGCGCTGCCGAGACAACTCGGCATCCGACATGGTGGTGGCGCTGCCACTGCCCGGGGGCTTCGCCGCCGACCCTGCTGCTCCGCTCATCGTTTTACCTAGCGGGGTGCACGTCGTGTACACGCGTGGGATGTCTTTCATCTTCATCACTTTGCTGAGATTCCAGCACAGCGTACCGTACGCCCTGGCGAAGTCCGTCACCTTCTCAAACAGGTCTGCCTTGTTCATGACGAGCAGAAACTTGTGCTCGTAGCCGGCAAGCGACTTGGTGAGGACGTCGAGCGTCTCGCCTGTGGTGCCAGGGTTGGCGGGGTCGAACATGAGCAGAATCACGTCGCTCTGCTGCGCAAACCACCGCGTCACACCGAGAAAGTCGTAGCCGCGGGTCTGGTCACTGACGTACATCGCATCGCCGGCGTTGGGCGGCACCATGGTCGACTTGCTGCTGTGCAGCGGGGTGTCGATCATGCCTGGGGTGTCGATGAGCACCATGTCCATCGGCACCTGCGACGTCTCGTGCATCTTGCGCGTCTTCATTTTGAAGTGGGTCACAAACGCAATGCCGAACTGCTGCAGGGACTGGTACTGATATTTCGGGTTGCTCGCCACACTCGGCCCGTCCGCGTCCATGTCGAAGGTATCCCGCTTAATCACCGTGAACCCGTCATCGGTCGGGGCGATACCCGTTTCCTGAATCTGACGCCCCGCAAGGTAGTTGATCAATGTGGACTTGCCTGAGCTGTGGTTGCCCAGCATTAGCACCATCGGCGTCGTGCTCTTCAGCGGGTTCAGGAAATGATACACCGAGTCGTAGGGCTCGAGGTAGAGCTGCCGCAGCTTGATCAGCTTTGCTTCGAGGTCCCGCTGCGCCTCTACGTGCGAGGCGCTGGCGGCCGGATCGACGACCGGCGAGGCAAGATCGGAAGCGGAGGCGGGCGATGGCATTGCTGACTTCTCGACTGTTATTGCCGGAGAGGACGGAGTCGCTTTTGCATCAGAAACGGTAGTTCTCTGCGTGTTTGAGGTCCGGGTGGTAAAGGAGAAAAAGCGGCGTTGCGTGCCGCCGGGCTGCAAGGATGCTACAGTTCCGCTTCCAAAAACAGCGGCAGGAAGACGCATAGGGGAGCACAACTCTCTCTTCACGGCGCTGGGTGAAGAAGACGCCAATCGGAGTGCAGAGTAGCATGGCGCGACGGAGGAACCACCGCGAATGAATCGCGGGGAAAGCACCAGAGACGCCGCTGCGCACCGCGACGGCGCCCGTGGCGCGGCGGCAAATCGGCGATACATTGCGGTACTACGTTTTTGTACACCTGTCAAAGGACGGTAGCGGGGGATGTGGCGGCGAGGTCCAACGCCTACGGAGACACACCAAAAGAGAAATGTGAAGAGAGAAAAACAAGGTGTGCCCGTAAGCGGAAAAGAAAAGGTCGTACCTTTGCGCAAGAAGAGGAGTACAATCCACGAGCTTTCGAAGGAGAAGGACAATAATTCAACACGGCAGAAACATTCGCTTTGTGTATGAGGAGCAACGACGGAGATAGCAAATATATGTATTTGTATAGATGCGCTCCATTGGAGTGAGAGAAAAGGAGAGGAGGGTGGAAGATAAGCAGAAAAATCAAGGGACTGCTATTCAACAACAACAAAAAAAAAGAAGCATGCAAAAGAGTACAGGATTCAAAATGACCCGTTTTTCTTTGCTTTTTTGTCGCGCCGTGATAGAAACGGGAAGAAAAGGCACATTTAGCAGCAGAAATGCTCCACATCATCAACGACGTCTCCACGTGGAAAACAAGGATGTAGCCCACCTCATCGTCTTCTTTTCTCTTATTCAAACAGTATTTGGGTCATCTTCGGTCGATGAAACGAAATACATCACCACGAACGCGGACTAGAACGCGAAATACACCAACCACACCGGGAAACTGGCTGGCGAACAGTACAAAACAAAATCACAAGGGAGAAAAACAGTAACAACAACAAAATTTGTGCGCCAGTGTGCGCACCAGCAAATAGCCACACTTCGATTATGATGCTCATGCGTGTTGTGAAGAAACAACACGTTGTCATGAGACCGCGAGGGCGGCAATGCAGTGTAGCCTAATGCGTCAATGAATCGAGACAAATACCCAGTCCGGTCGGCAGCCCCCATGAGTGTGTGTGTGTGAGGTAGACCCTTCCAGGTGAAAAAAAAAAACCCGCAACTGGAAGGAAACGCAGGTAATAGGGCGGAGACGTGGCGGTAGGGGGGTACAGTGACTCGAGTAAAAGGAAGCACAGACAGATACATAGAATGTAAACGAAAACAGACAAAATAGCAGAAATGTGCGTCCACGAAAGGGTGGACAGCACGGTTGAAAAGCAAAGGGCTTTCACAAGGCCCAAGAACAGAAACAGAAAAAGGGAAAAAAAGGACACGAAGAGATCAGAGAAAACAGATGCCTGTCGACATTATTAAAGGGAAAGAAAAACGGTGCACTTCATTCCACCGCCCGCTCGTCAGAAAATGCCACGTGGCCACAAGGAAAACAAAGAAAGAAGCGAAATTCCTTCTAAGTTAATCCGTGTGGGCCTCCGCGGAGAGAGAGAAAGAGAAGGACAAGAAAAGAGGTACAGAGACACTGAAAAGTGTAAAAAAGGAAAGCGGTCACAAGATAGGAAGAAAAAAAGAAGAAGGAAACATCAACGCTTCGAATCCTTCTTGTCTTCAGTAGAAGCCGTGGCAGGCTACTGAAATCGGACAAGACAACTCTGCAACGAAAAAAAAAAGGGAGAGGAAGGAGTAGGGAAAAGATGACGCTGTAGGAAGCGAAAGCGCTTACTAGGCGATCAGAAGAGGAAACACTGGAAAAACGACGCTATCAAATTGTATTGATGGCGCAAGTATAGAAAAACGAAATAAAATGAACGTTGCCGAAGAAACACACGCGCTTTTATGTGTCGCAGCCACTTTCCCAAAGCTGTGAACTTATCGGGTTAAATGAAGAAAAGAAAGAAAGCAGCAGCCCAAAATAATGACAAGAAACCAGTGCATTTTTTTTTTCGGCGAAAGACGAGCACTGATGCTGCCTTCTCTTCCTGGCTATTTCCAGCATGTTCTACTAACAAAAATATCGTTCGAAATAACTAGAAATATCACAGAAGCAGATCGAAGTGCTTGTGTTAACGAACGCAAGACACGAAGTAGGTAAAGGCGCTACAGTCTCACAAACGCTGAAATACAATAGAAAATGCATATTCCCATTGAAAAAGCGAGAAGATAAAAAAAAAGTTGTCTTACGTTTATATTTCTATTTACAATTTAACAGCTGACCGTCTCTTCTTTTTTATTTTTGTTTTAGGTAGTCTTCGGAACTCTGAGTGGGAAAAACAAATTGGGGATGAAGCAAACCAACAAAAACAAAAGTGAAGGCGTTTTCCAACAACAAAAAAACACGCCTCGTTGACCTCTAAGCTCGAAAGAAACCGCGTTTGCTAGTTGGGGCAAAAAAAGCAAAGTGCGGAGGCAAGGTGTGAGGGCATCTCCCAGTGATGGATCAAGTCGCATCCCGCTTGCCGCACTCTTTTTTATTGTCTCCCTGCTGGATGCTCAATCACATGCGATTCCCCACGACACTCTCTTCTCATAATCAAGACCAAAAGGAAGGAAGCGCCAAACCCCACAGAGGTAATGGATTTGTGTTCTCTTTTTTTTTAGATCAAAGGGTTAAACAGTTCGTTAACCTGCATTTTACAAAGAAAAAAAAAACTCAAAGAGGGCAAAGAAATCGAACGTGAATGAGACAAAAACAAAAGTATTTAAACAAGAAAAAAAGGAACAGGTAAGTAAAAGCGGTCAACCGTTCCAAAAACAAAAGAAGACGAAAACATCTGCCTTGGCCTTTTTTGTGTGCTTTTTTTAATGCCCCCGTCAATCCTGCTGCGCTGTTTGCTCAACCTCAGCAAGCAGGTTTTCGTTGGTGGTGTTGTGTCGGGAGAACTGTGCCGACAGTTCAAAGAGAGGCTGCAAGCAGAATACATTCCTTATTCCCGTTTTTTTTTTTGGAAATATCGATGCACAGCGAACAGAAGAGAACCATATGCAATCGACCAAAAAAAGACTAAATTCGCAAGGCGAAGTGAAAAGGAAGCTTCTAATGGGGGAAAAAAACAACATCAAAAGTCCTTCTTCTTTTCACTTCATCCAGTTACGAACGTAACGTAGAACCAATCTCTTCGTAATCCTTCAAAGGCTTCCGAATGGCAACAGTGCTATTCCGTACTTGGTCTTGACCGCCTCCGCTGTAGTTGTTGCCTGCTACGAGGAAGCTCAGCCCTGTGCCTCTTTCTTCATGGCAGCGGCGACCAGCTTTGCCTGTCGCGCCATCTTTGCCAAAAACGCCTCCGTGAATAGCTCGCGCTCCGTCTCGGTCACCTGAAACATCTCCAGCGGCACAAACTGGCCATTCGGCATCCGCAGCGACGCGTTCTCCTCCTCCTCCGCACCGGTGCTTGCCGTCCGGTGCGCTTCCGCGGCGGCACCTTCCGCTGCGCTCGACGGAGCAGGCGCAAAGAGGTCGTCGAAGAAGGCGTGTTCCACTACCTCCAGTGCAGAGAGGCGTTTCTGCGGTACGTAGCAGAGCAACGCCGTCGCCAGCGCGACCGCCTCATTCGGTGTGTCGACCGGAAAGAGCGTCTTCCACGGAATCGCACGCACCTTCAGGACGTTGTAGTACTCATCAAACGGCATCGCCATCTCGTCTCGCACGAGGGTGTCGTCGTCGCTCACGTCTCCACCATCGGTACGATGAGGAAAGGCAGAGCGCGCAGAGGGGCTCGGTGCGTGTCGGGCAGTGGATGCCGCGTTGCCGCCTTCCAACGCATCCTCCTCGTCGTCGTCCATGAAGCCGTCATACCCGGCATGGCCGGAACCACCGTGCAGGTCCCCGTCCTCCTCGCCCAGCACCTCGTCTCTCTGCGGCCCAAACACAGCCCCCGGCATGGACCGCGGCTTGTGCATCGCGTGGGTGCGCAGCAGCGCCTCGGCACACTGCGGGTTCATCGCGTACATCTCCCGCTTCGACGGCGCCCCCATCACCTTGAAGATCTCCGCCATTTGATCCACGGAGGTGCAGCCACGAAAAAGTGGACGGCCCGATTCCCGCAGCAGCTCCGCGAGGATGCAGCCGAAGGACCACATGTCCACCTCACAGCCGTAGTGCAGCGCGCCAAAGAGCAGCTCCGGCGCTCGGTAGTAGCGAGAGCAAATGTAGGACACGTTCTTCTCCTTGGTAGGGTACAGGATCTCCTTCGCGCTGCCAAAATCGCACAGCTGAAGACGCCCCGTGTCAGGATCAACGAGAACGTTGGCCGGTTTAATGTCGCGATGGCAGACATGGTGGGCATGCATGAAGGCTAGCGCACGCGCAAGCTGGAAGAGAAAAATCTTCACCCACCGCAGCGGCATGTGTGCACCAACTTTGGGGGAAACAGGTCTGCCGGTGGCGCGCGGCGGAGACGCCGAGACCTGCGGCGCCCGTCCCTCCTCGTTGTTCTCTGCCTCACCTTCTGCCTTCGCCGCGGCAGCATTAGCGGAGGACGAGAAGAGCTGCGTGGACGACGACGCCGTCGGCATCAGATGGTGGCGGTAAAAGTGTCTCTTGAGGGCGTTGAGGTCCATAGGGAGGTAGCTCATGACCATCTCGAGATAGGCGTAGGCGGGCCCCGCAGCAGCAGATTGGTGCATCTGCGAGAAAAACTCGCTGTCAGGATGATGTCCAGCAACACCGGCCATCTGTGCGTGGAAAGCAGCAGCCGCGGCCGCAGCGGCCGTCGCGTCCGCCTCCGTCGGGGCGCGATCGTAGGTAACGTACGAGTCCATCAACGCGACGATGTTCGGGTGGTGAATGCCGGTCCACTCCTCTACATTTTTCTCCGCAAATGGGGTAAGTGGTGAGCTGCTGCGGCTCGCATCGCTGCAGGGTGCTACGTTGAGCTTGCTTGATGCCTTGTGGTCGACGAGGACGGAGTTCAAGATGGTCACTTCGCGGTTGTGCAGCCTCGGATCGTAGCGGACGCGTTTGATGGCGACCTTTTCACCGCTATGTGTGTCCTCTGCCAGCAGCACCACGCCAAAGCTGCCTTTGCCCAAATAGCAGAGAGGTTTGTACAGAGGCGTGTCGGTGCGTGGGAGCTGGGCCGACGTCTTGTGAGCGCTACCGCCGTTGTTGCCACTGGTTTGGTGGCACGACGAAGACGACGGTCGAGCTGGACGATTCGACGAGCGCGGCGGTGGCGCACCGTTCTGCGAGGAGCTCATCATTATTAGATTGGAAGAAAGTTAGAGCAGTAATATAAACAGAGGTAGTATAAAGGGATGATAAACGATGTAACACGTCTTGATGTTCTGAGACGGAGAGGGCAATGGCTCACAAGACTGAAAGGGAAAACAAAATGGACGAGAGCGCGTAAAAAAAAAACACGAGACTGAAAAAAAAGTAAAAACAGACAAACGTAATAACAGTGGACGTACGACTTGCGCTGAGCCACCTGCCTTCACACAGCCTTTTCTGGATACTATTTCCTGTATTGGGTCTCAAGTCAGTCGGGGTGTATACTTTTTCTTCAGTGTTTTACTGGTGTAACGAAAGCAACGACAGATCAGACAGCAAAATATGAAATGAGTTCGCTGAGAGAGGTCGATGTATAAATAATAATAAGAGAATGCCAGAGAGGAGCAAAAGAAAATACTAAAAACACGTGTGCCGCGATGCCTGCTTACGCACACGCAAATACATATACGACCAAAAACTTCTCTTTTTATAAACAAACCAGCTAGGAAAGTGCTGCTTAGTTTTTTTTTTTAACGTTAGTTGTAAGCGCAAGCATGGATGTGGTGTGTTGGTCAACAGCGTCAGTGAGGTACGCCATTTGATGTGAGAGCAAACAAAGAGACAAAAGAAAAAATGCGAGGAACAGTGGAGAATCAGTAAATGCGTGTGTTGTCGCGTTAGAATGACTTCGTTGTTATCTCAATCAAACGCGACAGTTTTTTTTCCTTTTGCTGTTGTTGCTGTAACTGAGATTTCCATTTCAAAACAACGCTGTCAGCCTACAGACTTTTCAAAGAAAAATTCAGTCGACAACGAAATGTTGCGCGCTTCTTTTTCTTTCTTATTGTGCACCGCTGCAACAACCGCCATCAGAGGGTTTGTCAACGATGAAGAGAATACAGAAGCTGCATGCCGCAAAGTGGTTTTTTGTGTTTTTGCTTTCCTTCAAAAACATAAAGCTCAAAAAAAAAAGGAAATAGTACAAAAAACAAACAGATGTATTTCAGCGCCACCGCTTCTCGGCCTTTACCTTCCCCCATCGGAGTTGATGTGCTCCCTGTGCCCAATGCGTGTCAACGAGGAGCGAAGTGAAGCCACGGTTGACTGCAGACTTCCGAAAGAGGGACTCGCGAAACTCCGCTTAGCTTCTACCTGAAACTCTCAATGGAAAAGAAAAACATGCGTTCTAATGAAGACTTCTTCCTCGGTCCTTTCATTAAGCGATTCTGATATAAGCTAAGCGGAGTTTCTGCCTGTCCCTTGCACAGGCATTACACCCAACCACGACCAAAGGCATGCACACACACACGCACACACACACACACACACACACACACAGAGAGAGAGAGAGAGACCAGAAAAAAAGAAAGAACGATGAATGCAAATGCGCCAAAGCAATACGCCGTGATTACGTATCGTCAACGCACTGCCCACCTTCATCACTCCACTCTTTGTTTTCATTACCGCCTGTTCGGGACTGCCTTTTCAATGTAGTTATTCAGCGTACCCGAGACGTTGGTGATGGTTGCCGCAGGTGGACGCCACGGCAACAGACCGTTGTACGACGTCGGGTCGCGCGGGTTCGGCTTCATGAACGACTTCTGCAGCGCCTCCGAGCACGTCTCCAAGACTTCGAAGGGCGAGGCCACAGTGGGGTCTCGCTGGCACTTCCATACCGCCTTGCTTTTGTTCTCGTCGTTTTGGTCCTTCTCTGCTGTTCCGCTAATGACGCGGCTGAAGGATGCCAATAGCTGCACACATTTACCTCTATTTTCCACCGTCTCGTCGTTGAACTTGCGGAGTGCGTTGAGGGCACGGCCGATGTCGGTCTTAATAAGATGCTCTCGACTGACGCCCATAAACTGTGTGAGGTCATCGGTCATTGCGATGCTCCCCTCCAAAGGGAACGTCATCAGAATATCCAGTGCCGTCGTGCGCAGCTCGTACGGCGCCGGCTCGGCTCGGTCCACGTCGTAGAGCCAGTAGCTGAGCTCCTGCATAATACCGGCTTCCACCAGCGGCCCGACCATAAAAGCCTGCCGGCACCGCGCTTGCACAAGGTCCTTCAGGGCGACGCGGTGCAAGGGAAACACACCCGGTTGCGTGTTCCGGCCACTCACGATGTCGTCGTCCATCCGCCGCGCCTTTGCCATTGCCGCCACGAGCTCCTTCGCGATGTTCACCACTTCCGCCGAGGTGGACTTTTGCTGAGCTGCCTTCTTCGAGGCCTTGTCAGCTCGCATCTTCGACTCACGCAAGGCGGCCTTGTGCAGACGTGCCTCGATGTCAGCGGCGGCATCGGACAGCTCGGCTGCGGGCACCAGGCCAATTTCGTTGTCGTCCTCCTCATTGCCCATGCTGATAAGCAGATCGTCCACGTCCACATCGTCCACGTCGGCGGCCCGTGACTTCCTCTTGCCCTTTCCCTTTCCCTTGCTGCCGCTGCCGCTCTTCTTCTTCGACGACGACTTCTTCTCCTTTTTGCTCTTGCTGCCCTTGTGTTTCTTGGTCTTCTTGATGAGCTTTTTCCACCGCTTGTACAGCTTCTTGCCAAGGCGCTTCGCCTCTTTCTTGTCGCTGATGCGCAGCAACGCGTCGTCGTCCACCTCCCCACCTCTGCTGCCGTCATCGCCGGCATGACCGGAGGCAGCAGCACCACCACCAGCCGCAACACCACTAACGCCGTCTCCATCGCGGAAGACCACCTCTTCATTTGTATGATTATTATTAGCAGTATGGATGTTACTGTGCGCATCATCCACCGCGTCACTCTCGTCATCGTCATCGTTCTCGTTGTCACTCTGCTCCTCGTCGCTGTGGTCACTGCTGTCGTGGCGGACGGCGTTGACGTTGTTGCTGCTGGCGCGCAGTGCCTTCTCAAAACTCCACCCCACCTCCCCACCTTCCGCCCCGGCGTCGTTCATGGCGGGCAGCGTCATCTCCACCTCGGCCTGCGGCTGCACCGGAAGAGAAGCGGGGCCAAGCCCCAAAATGGCATCCTCCTCCTCCATTCTTCTTCTTTTTGCTCTCCCTCCTCACCTTCGTACGGAGGGAGAAGTCAGTGAGACAACACTATGTGCTGACGCTGGCGCTTGCGCAAATAGACAGTGTGTCACGCAGCAAAACCTCCTCTCCCTCTCTAAATATATGTGTGTGTTAATTGTATCCGGAGCCGCTTATGCCGTCAACAACGCGAATCCGACGCTTTATTTTTTTTTTTACAAAGTGGAGCAGAACAGAACAGAAAGACGAGGGCCTTAAAGCAGACAACAACAGAAAAAACGCGTTGCACGACGGTGGTGAAGGTGCCTGTGAGCTTCAGGTGAGAGAATATGCAGGGAGAGAGGCAACACAGAAAGGAACAGTAAGTGTCGACGAGCTCAACACCCCCCTCAAAAGAAAAAAAAGGCGAGACAGCAGCTCTGGACATCTTCGCATGCAGTTCTTTCCCCTGTGCAACGTCTGAGGAAAGAGCCGTAACCTTCATGAAGAGTGTCTGCAACGCGCGAGTAGGAATTGTACATTGAATTCTGACGACTTCATTTTTCTGTCGTGAAGGCAGCAGAGGGCAGAGAAACAAATGGCTGTTTTGCTTCTTCACCCTTTCCCTTGTCAGCTCTTACTGTTATTATCATTTTGGAAGAAAGAGGAGCAGACCAAGGATTGTCCTGTTCAGTACTCGTGCCACTCGGAGCTGTGGACCCATGTTCCAGAATACGTCGGCGCATACACGGCAGAGTTGCGCCACGACGAGCGCACGGAGCACAAGCCACTTCCCCAATCTCCGCTGCCGCCCTGCCGAACGCCGCTGCGCCGACCAGAGCTTCCACGCGCAGCAGAGGGCGCGTCGGTCAACGACGTCTTCATGAGGTGAAGGCGGTAGCACAACGCCAGCGTGTCAGAGGACAGAAGTCCAGCAGCCACCGGACAAACGAATTCGGTATTGCTGTTGTGTACGGTCTTGCGGCTTTCACCGACGACTTCAACGTAGAGAACGCAGAAGTGAATGTTGTGCAGCGACACCGCCGGCAGCGTTCGACACTCCGCAGTGCAACGAGCATCTTCCCTTCGCGCGGCCTTCCCGATCAGACTTCGACGCGTGGTGGTCTCCGGCTCACTCGTTGAACTCGCGAACACACTAGGCGGTGGGTGCGTGTGGGGCACCCGTAGTCGACGGATAAGATCAGAGTCTGCCAACACCGCCTCCTCCGACGGCAACGATGTCTTGTTGTCTGTTCTATGCGTGGCGCCAACGCTTTCATTCGATTTTCTCGACGGCTCTCCGTTCGAATAGCGCCCGCCGCTCGCAGTGTCCACCGTGGACATGGGCAACTCCACCACCAGCAACGCACACTGCAGCCGTCGCTGCAGTAGGCAGAGAAGGTAGTGCGGAATCGGGAACGTCTGCCCCGTCGCTCTCTCCTGCAGCGTGGTGGTGGTGGTGGGTCCCGTCAAGCCCTCCACGACACAGAGAGGGATGATGTTCACCACCGCCCGTTTTCCTACGTCACATAAATGTGTCGCTCCTACCTGTGCGGTTGCCTCCATCGGGTCGTTTGGGTTGGCTTCTGCGATGGGTGAATGCGTTGTCGTCATGTGCGATGCGGAGAGCGTGGGCGACATCACAGCAGACTCTTTACGCCCTGCTGCCACGTCCTCCTTTGGGTTCTCTGCACTCGCCGTTGATGAAAACACGCCGGCGTGGCACACGGCGTACACATCCGCCATCGACGCGCACACCAACACCTCCACACGGGCTATGGCCTCGATGACGGCTTGCCGGCGAGCCCGCAACGGCGCGGCCGCGTTCAACGATGCATAGTTACCATCCGGTGAGGAAATCGTCGACACGCCTAGTGAGTTATTGTTGTCTGGCACACCACATGATGGCGATGCTAGCCGGGCCGCGCGCCTCACCCACTGCTGCTCCACCTCTAGCGTAAAGCAGGCAAGTGAAAAAGAGGCGCTGGCAGGGCCCAATAAGAAAAGCACCCGACCGCCGCGCAGGGTGTGTGCGGCGGCCACGGTATAGGCGTAGTGCCGCAGTGGACGCGCCACCGCAGCGGCAGAAAGCGGGCCGCCGAGTGCGGTTGCCGTCGACAACGGATGCGCACTTGTGGTGAGGAGACACACCGAACTCGTCCCCAGCTCCGTCTTGATGTCAGCGTTTGCTACCGTGGTTGCTGGCGAGGAAATGCGTCTGTCTGACGGTTGAGGGACAGCGTGAGAGGCGGTGCATTGCTGATCTCGTGCAGCCGTCGCGTCATCGCCACTGTTCTCTAGCGAAGGAAAGAGCTGCACGGGCGTAGCGTGAAGGCGCTGGATGACGGCCCGTGCAGACTCGCGTCGTCGCACATTTGTCGTCGTGGGGACTGTGAAGGGACTGCTTGGTTCTGCACGACTACTCATGGAGGCTTCTGTTTCACCCGTAGTCGTCGGTGGCGCGAACTGCAAGAAGCGGATGAAGGTTCCCTGTGATAAATGCAAGAGGGGAGAGTTGAAATCGAGAACGAGCATCAGTACACAAAAAGAAAGGTAATACGGCGCAGTGACCCACGAACGGAAGCTGAGAGAGAGAGAGAGAGCATACCAAAACTACCAAGGCCAGATCACGCAACCGCTGCTTCCTCTCTGATCCTCCTCCAACGCAAAGCAGGAGTTTCGTTTTAGGTGGTGCGCGTTACGTCGCTTGACGTGCAACAGTCCAATAGCGCCAATTCGCGCTGCTCTAGAACCATCATGAAAGAGAAGTACTTCATGATGTGGTAATAAAGCAAAGAAAAAAGATTTTGAATTCCATAAAAGCATACAACGGAACACGTTGAACACACAGTGGAAAAGGAGCGATTCGGTTGGGAGAGGGGGTTGACGTGCAGATCACCTTTACGCAGAGTTATCAAAAACATACGCCTCAAATGGGGTTTCACCTCAACTAGAGAGAACAAAAGGAAGAAAGAAGCAGGAGCAGAAGCACAGCCACGCTTTTCCGGAAGGCCATGTGTGCGTGTCTGTGTCATGTGGTGATAAAGCAGCACCCTTGAGTGCACCCGCTGCTCGACACATGCGCCATGTACAAACGTGCGATTGAACGCAGCAGTAGTAGTAGATTCACTTAAACTTTAAAAGAACAAACATCGTTGCAGTCCAGAGAGGACCTCATATCCGAAAAAACGAACTACAGAGGTCCGTCAGTTTCGAGCAATAGCAACACCATCTCCTCCACGGTGGGGAAGTGTTCGCTGCTCGCCGGCTCAGACGGGGCAACCGCAGCGGAGGTCAGCGTAGCAGGATTGGCGGACGCCATGGCACGGCGGTGCTGCCGGCGCAGCTCTCGCGTCTCGATCACGCACACGTTCTCGTAAAACTCGCGTGCGCATTGCACAATCTGGTCCACGCTGGTCCCGCTGCTCAGCACGTTCATAAATTGCAGCAGTATCTCGTAGGCGTGGATGTGTGTGATAATCTGCGGTGCCAGCGCCACGAGCAGCGCGACGGTGACGATGACCTCGTAGGACTTCGTGTAGGGGCAGGCGAAGAGGACATCCCAGAAGCGCATCGTGTCGGCGAGGGAGCCGAGGTCGCGCTTGAAGCACACGAGAAGCCAGCGGAAGCAGAACGTCATGTCCTCCGCCATACACCGCATCTTTAGGTGGCCGTAGAGGCGGGGGTGGAAGTGACGGATCAGAACCTGCACCTGGTACAGCTTCCGCTGCAACCCCTTCACGGCCGCGTAAGGGGCGTCCTTCTTCCGCTCCTCAATAACGAAGTTGCTCTCCATGTGTTCACGCAGCATTTTGCGGAAGCACAGAAACATGGCCGCCTCTTCGGATGCCGGGGCGACCAGTGAGGCGATCGCCGCGACATCGCTCATGCCCTGGCTGTAGCCAAGATCCATGTTGTACATCACATGTGCGAGCAGAAGCTCCTGCAGCACGCGCAGCATATCCGATTTGTCGTCGCTGAAGGCTGGGTGGGAGCGGTCGGTGCGCTCGACGTCTTTGATGATAGAGTGCTTCGCGTAGCGATACACCGCGAAGTGCTCCTCCTGCTCCGCTAGGAACGACTTCCACTGCGTGGTGAGGCGGGTGTACAGTTCTTTTTCCTTCGAGAGTATCGCCTTCTGGTCGTCCTGGGTGGAGCCGATCGGGTAGGCGCCCAGGAGGTAGCACCACACCTCAAAGCGGACGCTGTTGTCGGCCAGCCCGCCACGCTCGAACAAGGACCGTCGAAACGCACGCCAGCGGTCCGCATTCAGCACTCTCCCCCTCTTTGATGCGACGCCCTTCGCTGCAGGCGTCGTCGTTGCAGGTGATGAAGTTGTTGCTGCTGGTGCCTCCAGCGGTGCGGCATCGAAGACGGCCTCCCACTCCGGCGCTGTCACAAGGCCCATCGACGGATCGAGCCCCACTGGTGGCAAAGACGGCTTGGGGGGTACGTAACACGCACCGAGGCGCACGGCTGTCATTTCATCGTGGAGATCCTCAAAAGAGGAGCTGCTCGAGTTGGCACCACCGCCAGCAGCGACAGAGCTGCGGCTGCCCGTTGAAGAGCCGTCAGGAAGGGTCTGTGACTGGCTCGCGCAGCGCTTCTTGCCCAGGTCGTGTCCCTCCCTGTCACCACCAACTCCTTTGACGATGCCCACCAAGGCAGATGATACGGCGTGCAGAGGACTTTGCGCCTCATCGGAGACGAGCACCGCATGTTTGCCAGGTCGGAAAAGCGCAGTCGGAGAAAAGCGGGCCCGCCAGCCGCCAGCGGTTGACTTCTCGCCTTTTTGCTGTTGTTGTGTCTGCTGCTGGCCTCCGGGCGGTGATAGAGATGTCTTCCAGTACTCGCCCGCCGCGGGAAGAGGTCCCTCCGACCCCCGCTCCGATAAAGCTTGAGGAGGGTGCCGCCCACCCCCCAACCCGGCGAAGACGTTGCCATCGACCTCCACCGTGTATACGTCGGTGGGGCCCATCTGTGCACTGGAGACGCGGCGGAGTCCTTTCGGCGAGGCGTTTCCCCCGCCCGTGCCACTCCACGCACCGTTTCCCTCGCCGGCCATCGCAATGGCAGAGTTGCTGCTGTTGCCGTAGTTGCCTCGAACACCCAGACAGGTGAAGATCAGCTTGGGCGAATACTTCCGCAGGGACGCCACACAGCGCGTGATGCCGCCTTGGTAAAACACAAACGAGCACGAGTGACCACCCAAGGGCAGCGGGCGGAGACCCGAGCCGTACGTTGAGCCAGACATCGGGGAGACAGAGCGGCTGCGGTTTGTGTTCGCGGCGTCTACGTTACTAGTCGCGCCCCCCGCCCATTCGAAGATGTCGGACGTGCTTTTGGCTGTGTAAACGGGGGCGCCGGACTCCAGCATCGCCGTTAAGCGCTGCACACGCCGCTCCCGTGTCGTTGTCACGTCGGTGTCACAGCTCTCGATTGTGGCGATGTCCCGGATATTAAAGCATAAACAGGCTGGCAATGTAGTCGTCGTCGCTGCCATCGTACTCTTGTCGGTGCCAGCCGCGCTCCTCGCTGCGTCGCCGCTGTGGTGGTGGTGGTCGTTGTTGCGCGGTGACAAGGCCAGCTGCCGAACCGGCGACACCGTGAGAGAGTCATCGCCCTCGCCGACCGCAACGGATGGGGCATCGGTGGCTATCCACAGCAGCACCGTCACGGTACCGGCGACCAGTGCATCGTCCGCGGCCGATGTCGGGCCAGACAGGTTCATGCCCCCTACGCTGCGCAGGTTGGAGGAGGTGGATTGGGGTGGAGTGCCAGCGGTGGTGGACAAGACTGGAGACCGAGGCGAACCCACCGCCGGATACGCACTCACGCCACCCAGCTGCGATGGGTTCTCCCCTTGTACCTTAGACCGGAGGGCAGTGGTGCGCGCAACACGACTGTCATCGCGGAAGACCAAAGACGAAGACTTGCTGTGCGTGCCGGCCATCGCCTCAGGAAGTTGAATCCCATCCCTCTCATCCGTACCGCCGTCACCGCCGGCAAACAGTTGCGGCGAGATGTGATCGAGCGAGCCTTGCCGATTGCGCGGATCCTCCGTCGACATCGGATCGCGGTGGTGCGATGAGGAGTGGCGCCGCTTGGCCATCGGCGGCGGCCGTGGTGGGGTGCGGGTGTCATCGGTGGCGTCGTCCGCGTTGTCAAAGGCTGACGCCTCCGGCAGTTCCTCCGTTGCGAGATGCACGTTGCGCCTGTCCTTGTCCCGGCCGTTGCTGCAGCACCGCCTGTCGGCGTGGCGACTCTCGTTGCCGTCTTCCGCCACTTCCTCTTTGCCCAGCGACAGCGTCACGTCCTGCGCGGTGCTCTGCGGAGACCCCTGTGCCCCCTGCACAACGCTCTGGTTGAGCGAGGGGCAGAAGGCGGACGCCTCGCTAAAGAAGGCGAGCTGCCGCTGCGACGGCGCAGAAGTGGCGGTGACCGCTGCGATCGAGTTCCACGTCACCTCCGGCAGCGCACAGATGTACAGTGTGCCGTTGACCTCCGCAGTCCACGACGACGACGAGGTCTGTGACTGTGGCACGGCCGTCGCAGTCCGAATCACCTGCGCAGGACCATTTTTGCTGTTGCCGCCGTTGTTGGAGTTGGAGGTGGTCAGATCAGCGCCGTCTGCCTCCAGCACCGGAGTTCCGCGGAAGCGACGCGGCGCGGCGGTGACGGCGGTGGGGCTCGAGGCGGACGGTGCCGCCGCCGCGAGTGAGACGTGCGTAAAAGCTTCGCAGCGGCGGGTTGTGCCGTCAAAGAAGCCCAGGATGCCGTCGGCGGAGAGAGGCATGACTGTTCCAATCGAACAAGAAGCAGTTAAAAGCAAAAGCAGCAACAAAGAAAAAAGCACAAAAAGAAGACAACGCAAAAAGGGCGAATTGTAGTAGCTGACACAAGGAAGTGTGCGTGTTTAGCAGAGATCACGCTTCATCCTGTCTACACTGTAGATGTGTCCAGCACACGTTCGTCCCTGAAAACCCGCATACACACACACACACAAGCAAAGTAGAAAGCAAAATTGCTGTGAATCTATCAAAGCTGTTAGACGACTGTTTGAGATGTAGTTGTATAGTGATACGGAATGGATTCGGAGTATAGGCGCAGCCCTTGATAGGTGCGTTGGTGAGCCCAAACCTTAAAAAAAAAAAGCACAGCGCTCACAGAATCGCAGTAAACCCCACAAGAAAATATTTTTTTAAAGCACTGGGTGTATACAGCAATGGACTTGGTTCAGCTACCGTCAACGGTTCTTTTGTTTTTGTGGACTACACACACACATAAAAAGAAAGGATGGACTGCAGCTGATGACCTTTTGTTGGTGACGAAGGGTCATAGCCAATACGCCGCATCAGAAATCAAGAGGAAGAGGCGCAGAAGAAATCGTCCTTGCAGAAAACCGCATCAGAAGGGAAGGTGAAACACACAACAACAAAAACTGATTAGCAGCTCAATGTGTGTGTTTGTGTGTGCTCATGAGTTGATTCATTTCCATTACAGTAGAGCGTGCTACAGGCCCCTCCGTTGATGATGTTCAAGATGACCTTCTCAATACTTTTTCTTTCCTTCATTAACCTTTTTTTTAAACCCCCGATGTTACTGTACACGCAAACGAAAAACAAAAAACTCGCCGTGCGCCTTCACCAGTTAGTCGCAGCGAAACAAAAGATGGACCCCAAGCTGTGTCTCCACCGGCACACTCACCTCACCACGGCGCAGGCGAAAAGCAGCATCGTCGATGGCATCCGAAAAGGTGCCCTTTTCCACCATGCCAAGGTCACCCGCCTTCTTCTTGTGCGACACCTCGCAGAACTCCTTCACGGCTGTCACGAATTCTTCCACTGTCCACGGAGAAAAGCCCAGCGCAGAGTTCACTGGCACCTGTGTTTGGTGCTCCTTTACAATGAAGCGCGCCATCTCCAGCGCATCTGCCTTGGATCGGGTGATGACCTCGCCCTTGTTGTGCCCGCGCGAGATGGGGTTGTCGACGTCTTTGTGTTTGATGACGAGTTGGTACAGGTGAATGGCAGCCGGCTCTGATGCCGCCGCTTCTTCCGCCGCCGGAATGGACGTGGGTCTACCTTTGTCTTCCTCTGCCTCGTGTGTCTGTGCTTCCTGTGCAGACGACACAACTGTGGATGGAGGCGGCGTGGCCGTTTCCACAGTCCGTGCCGTCGTGTCTGCTTTCGTTGAAGGAGTTGCGCATGCCACGCGGATCGTCGACGAGGAAACGCGTTCAGAGACGGCTGCAGGCGTCCGCGGCCCGGTAACGACCGAAGAGGAAGAAGACGCGAGAGGACCGGACGGCACTGCAGGCTTCTGCGCCGCACCCTCCGCTCTCTCGTACCGTGTCGTCTGTGCCTTGGTCGTTTCTGCCTCTTTTCCCTCCTCGTCACGGGTGCGCTTCCCTGCTGTCGCGGTGCCTGCCCTCAACTCGTAGGTGCGCGTACTGTAGCCAAACTGGACGATGCTGCCCACCGTGATCGGCACGGGCCTCCGCGCTTCCACCCGCTTACCGTGCAGCCGCGTTCCATTGGTGGAGCCCAGATCGAGCAGTACGAAGCACTCATGCTCCTTGTTAAAGATGAGGGCAGCGTGCACGGAGCTGATGGAGGGGTGCTCTAGCACGTAGTCGCACACATCGTTTTTGCCGAAAAGGTAGTAGGGGAAGCGGTGCAGGGCGAGCGCGGGGAACACAACGCCGCCGCGCTCGCAGTGCAAGTGAAAGGGCCGCGAAGGGAGACCCGCCCACGCAGGGCAGCGAAAGATGGGCGCCTGCTTGTTGAGCTTAATGGGGTCCGTCGCCGCAATGATGTGCGGCGGCAGCGACTGTGCACTTTCACTCAGCGCAACGGCTACCGCTGGCGGTTTCTGCTCCTTTTCGCGGGACGCCGTTTCTGCCGCTCGCGCCAGTCGCGCGACGTGCGCCTGAAAGTCGCTCATCCAGTGCCCACGTACCTCTTTGCTTCCACAGTGGTTGTGTGGTGGGGCGCTAACGACTGCAGTGCAGTCGAACCACTCGGGGGTTGAACTGCATGTGGCCGTGTTGTTTAAAACAGACACAAAAAGGAATCATTGAGCAGAAGAAAAACCAACGAGAGAAGGCGAGTAGAGAGCCAACAGGGGTGAAATGAATGAAGCTGCAGTGCGCGAGTTTCTTTTACCTTTCTTTACGTTGTACACCAGTTTTTCCTTTTCAACGAAGGAGCGTATAATTAGAGAATTCGCCAGCTGTACGATCTTCTTTCTCATTTTTCATCGCCTTCGTGTCTCCTTCGTTGTTTCGCATGTTCACTGAGCTCAAAGTGCACCACTGTGGCCTGAAGCACCACGGTGAAGATCATTCCATCTTTTTCTTTCTAGAAGGTTAGCGACATTTTATGAGAAT
Source organism: Leptomonas pyrrhocoris (assembly GCF_001293395.1). NCBI lineage: Eukaryota > Euglenozoa > Kinetoplastea > Trypanosomatida > Trypanosomatidae > Leptomonas > Leptomonas pyrrhocoris. Next base: position 166,449 of record NW_015438357.1, read on the forward strand.
GTGAAGAAGAAAATTCAGAGAATTCCAAAATGCGTCGCGACTTCGCAATGCGCATGGCTGAGCCCGTTAGACAGCGCTCTTGCCGTTCCATTTGACCACGTTCTCCTTGTGCGCCAGTGAGCTGTTCCGGCGCGGGTTCCAGCCTCGGTACGGATTGCGTAGATCTCGCATCACCTTCGGCCGCATCGTGAGAGGGTGCGGGGTGCGCTTGTGATTTGCAAAGACCTTCTCGCCGCCGCGCCCAAAGAAGTCCCAGCCGCTGGCATGGTCGTGCAGTCCTTTCGGGATTGGGCGCGGGTCTCTGTCAGCGTCGGCGTGGCTGCCAGTGAAGGCGGCGTGACGCGTGTCCTGCAGACGCAGATAATCGCGCCGCATCGCGTCCTCAGCGAGCGAGGTGAGAGTGGCGCTGGACCGACCGCTGCGGTGCGCGGCGCGGCGCTTTGTTGCGTGGGCAGCCCCACTTGCGTGAAACCGCGCCCCGCCAGTTTGTGTCGAGTGCGCGGGTTCTGTGAAGAGCTGCCAGCGCCGATCCAGCAACGACGTCGCGGTCATTGCCGCCGCCGCCGCCGTCTTCGAGGCGCTTGCAGACTGGGTAGAAGCAAGACACGGTACGAACGGGCTCTCACCAACTCTCGAAGAAGCGAGAGCGTTGCCGCCTGACATGGCCACCACCGGACCTTCCAACACTGCCAATGGGAGACAAGCAGCACAGGCGCCCTTTCGTTGCGGCGACAACGAGGAGGAGACGTCAGCTTCAGCGCTCGCAGCAAAGCGTCGCACCACCTCCGGCGGAAATAAATGCGGCATGCAGCGCACCATATCAAGCCGTCGCTCCTCACTGCGGCACAGCGCGTAGGCGGCGTAGCCCAGTGAAGCCAACAGAGACTTCAGCTCCTGCGCAGAGGCGGAGAGCTGCAGCGCGGCTTTGCGCTCGCGTGCGCGCACCATCATCGGCGTCCGCGCGAGCAACTCGAAAAGACGTGCGTGTTGACCCACCTGCAACAGCGCCGGCCCCACAGCGGCCATGACCACATCGGTCAGCTGCATGTCATCTCGGTAGGTGAGCAGGTCGTCGAGGAGGCGCACGACAGTGACGGGACGTGCCGCCGCGGGCAGCGCGAGTACCTGACCGCCCCGCTCTTTTGTCGTCGTGCTGGTACACAGGCGAAGTGGATCCGCCGCCTTGGGCAGACATGCAAAGACGAGATTCAGCGTCACCGCATCGAGAGGGAGCTCAGCGTCGTACGGAAACAACAAGGCGGCAGATGTGTCCCTGTAAAGAGTCTCCTCCGCCTCCTCCGCGGCTGCCACAGCAGCAATACCGTCCGCCCAACTCACCAAGTCTTTGGGAGCGGCGGTGAGGTAAGTGGAGGACGCGCGGTGGAGAAATGCAACGCTGAAGAAGTCAAGAACGGCTTCCCAGCGTCCGTAGAAGGCGTAGAGGTTGAGCAGCTCATGCACATCTTGAATGGGTGGTGTTGCTCTTTTAGGTGGAAGACTTCTGGAGACATCGTTGCGGATGCTTGCCTCGCTGCTCGCCGACGCAGTGGGAAGAAGACCGTAGAGGTGCTCCCAACACGACACCGCATCCGTCAAGTAACGCGACGCAGCTTCGCCCGGTACAGCTGCTGAAGTGCCTGCCGTGCTCGATTCTCGGCAAAGAGACTGAAAGAGACGGCGCACTGCCACGGGACTTAGCAGAGACAGCACAGGGAGAGTCGAGTTCGCGGAATATGGCGCTCTTGTCGCCTTTGTGAGTTGCTGTTGTTGCGGCTCACTCTGGCTCTTCTGCGGCTTCGTCGATGCGGACGATGTCTTCTTCGCATCGGTGGTTGTGCTCTCTGCATCGTGAAACAACGAGTTGATGGTGGGCCTGTGTCGACTCTCGGTGGCCATTTCATCCTTCGCACAATCCACTTCGCTAGCGCCGTGCTGCACATCCGCAGGAGCGGCAGCAAACCCCTTCGTCTTCCTCAGGTCTCCCTGGCGCGCCGCCGCCTCAGCCAGCCAACGCCGCGCCGCGGTGTCGTCGAAGGCACTGCGCCTGCGTTGCACCGGCGGCGATGGTGGTTGCTGAGAGTTCCCTCGCCCCTCCGTTGCAACGGAGGGCTGGAGCAGCTCCTCGTAGAGCGCCGTTGCCGCCTCTAACTCTCCATGGCGGCACAGAACAGGAAGCAGCAACTCCGCCATGTGCTGCAGCGTGAGCAGCGAAAAGCGAAAGCGCCGTCGTGCCTGGTGGAAGGTGTCGAGGGCCACCTGCGGCTGCTGCAGCGTGCAGTAAGCCCACACCAGTGTCACCCAGAGGGACGCGTTGGAGGGGATCTCGCCGGCGTAGGCTTTATCGCGCAGGGAATCAATGGCAGGTAAAACGTCCGCAGCGACGGGTGCTGTGAGAGCAGAGGAATCAGCAGCAGTAGCAGCAGCTGGGTTGGAAAGATTCGTAGTGGGTGAAGCTGACGTGCTGGCTGTCAGCTCGGCATAAGCGCCGTGGTGCTCCACCATGTCACGCACGACAGCTTGGTAGTGCTCAGGGGTGCGACCCCGCCGCGCGTAACGTGCGTTCAGCACCTCCAGCGACCGCATCCAGTTGTGGCTGTCCAGCGGGAGGACGAGACGTCGGTTAATCGCCTTGCGACTTACGGCGACGCGCATCGCCGCACGGCTGCGGTAGTGCGGGGCCACCGACGACCGCCAAAACTGCGTCGCGTAGGAGCCGTGACGCCCCGCGATCTGGTTCTGTAGCATATTCGTGCGTCAGCCACCTCCTTTTTTCTTTGTTATGCGTGTAGAACAGAAATCAATGCGTATTGATTATACGAAAAAGTGTATCGAAGAGCGCGATGAAGAACTAAACAGAAATGAAGAAGAGAAGAGAAAGGAGAAGGGGAAAGCAGGACACATTACTTTTTCAGACAAGCGATGCGTTCCGTTTACACCGCTTTCGTTTGGGCCACCGTATCTGCTGGTGTCAACAAAAACGAATACGTCGCTGCCACACGGCAAGGAGTCTCTCAGAGAGCCTAGAAACGCTGTCCATTCCAAAAAAAAGTGTTCGTCAATCCTTCGTTTACTCTTCCGTTGTTTTACATTTCGCAGTCCATCACCTTATTTGCTGCTTTGCAACATCGCAAATACAGAAGAACATACACGTTGAGTGGGTCAGGCTTCATCGTTCGCCTCTTTTCGGTTGTCGATCTTCTCGTTGCTCACGGATGCGAACACCCGTTCTGCCCAGAAGGCTGTTGTGGACTTCAAAAAGCACTGCCCTAGTTGTGATAGAGCGGCTTGTGCGGCGGCTGCGTAAAGCGCGCGCGGTCCAGCGCCGACTCGAAGGAGCGTTGCGTAAGCCCGGCCTTCTCGACCTTCTTTTGCGTCTTGGATGACCGCATCGCGATATCGAAGAGCTGTTCGTTGTCGTGAAAGCAATGCCGCATCTCCTCGACAAGAGCCACATTGACAGCGTGTAATCGCAGCACGAGTCCCTGAATGCGCTTCAGCTTTGCGTCAATGATGACGTCCCGCTGTGCGTCCTTGGCGATCAGCTGCTCCTCCAGCCCCCGGATGCGGCCCTGTAGCTGCCACACGTTCTCATTCGATACGTCGCCGCCGCTGCCGCCTGAAGACGCTGACGCCGTGTTGTGGGGATTGGTGCGAGCGGAGAGAACTGCGAAACTCGTTAGAGCGCGGACCGCCTCAGCGACCTGAGCGTCCCGCACCGCGGCAGAGGGGTCCTTGATGGTCAACGGCTTCCCCTGCGTCACCTGCGCGGCGGCGCTCAGCAGACGCCACAGAAAGGAGTTGCGCAGCTGCGTCTCGTCCTTCGCCTCGTCGACGTCGTCCTCGAGGCTGTTGTTCTTCTCGGTAAGACGGTGCAGGCGCTGCATCAGTTCCGCCTTGTCGCGGTCCGCCTTCTCCTTCAGCTGGCTGTACGAGTACAGCAGGTTCTGGTGCTCTACGTGCAGCTTCGTCAGCTCGGCCAGGTAGTCGTCGCCACGGTGCTTTTCTAGCAGCCTCGCCTGACTCTGCTGCAGCTGCGCGCGCAGGAGGCCGATTTCGTGCTGCAGCGAGTTGTGCTCCTCCTCCACCGCGGTGATCAACTCATCGGCTTCGTTCGTGCGACGTGTCAGCGCCTTGATCTGCTCAGCCTGGGACTTGTTCTCACCCTCCAGTTCGCGGCACAGCCCGTCTAGCTCGTCAAGGGAGGCCTGGGCGGCCTGCACGGCCGTCTCGCGCTCCTTCAACATGTCTTGCGTGTACTGCAGCGAGCGGCGCAGGCTGGCCAATTCCGCCACCGCCGCTGCCGACTCGCTCGCCGAGGAAGGCATACTTCCTTTCTGTCCACCATCGGCCATCGCCTTCTCCAACTGCACCCGCAGCGTGCCCGCCTCCTCGCGAAGGGCGTCGTTCTGGGCGTTGAGCTGCGCGATGATCATCTGCTGCTGTTGCTGCTGATTCATTAGGTGGGCGGCGCTGGGCTGTGCGAAGAGGCCGATGCCGCCGCCACTGTCCGCAACGGCTGCGCTGGCGAGCTGCTCCTCATACCGCCGTATCCTCAGCTGCTTACTCCACAGGTAGAGCGTCTGTGCCACCAACAGCTTCTTCGTATTGCGCAGCGCCGCTTCCAACTCACGCACGCGCGTCTGCGCATTCGCCACCTCGTTCACGTGGGCCTTATTTTTCACTCGCTTCGCACGCGAGGCGAATTGCAAGGTGCTGCGGGACTCATTTGCGCTTTCAACAGCGGGGGTAATGCAGCACAGCACGGCGGTGAAGGAGTTGCCGCCGAGGGATGTCTTGAGCAGGTGGGTGAGGCGGGAGTCGCGATACGGAATAAACGCCGTCCCACCGTTGTTGTTGCTGTTGCTGCTTGCACCGGCACGACCCGGCGGCATCGCTCCAGATGCGGTGTGCTGCTGCTGACCGGTCGACTCACTCGCCAGCCGGTTAATTACCGTCGTCAGCGTCGTCAGAGATTTGTTGATGTGGCCGCCCTCAATCATGCGCAGTCCTGTGGCACCTGTCTTGGCTACACGCTCCGACCCTGCCAGGTCAACCATGTTCAGTGTGGAGATGAATTTCTTTTTGTTCTTCGCCGACTCCCTCTTCTTCGCTGCATCGGCAGAGAGGCCATGCTTGCCCTCTCCTTGCGCAGCTTGGCTGAGGGACGCGCGGCTGCCGCCGCCGTCTTCATCGTCGCCGTCCGTCTGCGTCGTCGTTTCGTCATCCTCCTCCTCCTCCTCCTCTGCGTTGTCTGCATCCGACACGGCGTCCTCTAAGTAATAGGAGCGCTCCACGAGAAGGCGAATCACACAGTGCGAGCGACTCGAGTGTTCGTTCATCATCGTCGCGGCAGACACGCGTGACGCGGCACGGGTGTAGATGACATTGGCGCACTCCTCCTCGGAGGCCACCTGCACGCGGCGGGCGTTGTGCACGTAGACGCCGTGTTCGTTCTCGCGGATGCTCAGCGGCAGTGGCGGCGGTGAAGCGACCAACGGAGAGGCCGCCGCCATGTTGGGGCTACCCGACGCACGCACACCGCCGCCGTCGCCTTGCAGCAAGTCGCGCAGCTGCTCATTATAGATCTCTAGCACCGACACAAACACCTCCGCGTGCATGTACGGCTTGCGCTGCTGCTCCATCGCCAGAGCTTTGAAAAGATCGTGGACAGCCAGTCGAATTAAACCAGGTGAGCGGGCGCTGGTGTCGCCAAACATGGTGAACGACTTGCCGCTGCCGGTCTGGCCGTAGGCGAAGATGGTCCCATTGTAGCCCTGCGCCACCCGTGCGACAATGGTGTCTCGCACATTATTCTTGTAGATCTCTGCGGTGGAGGAGCCGGTGTCGTAGACGCGGTCGAATGTGAAGGCGTTGTCGGGCTGGGCGAGCTCGGTGAGGGAGGTGGCGTCGATCTGCCACGCCGGCCTCGACTCGTGCAGCTCCGCACGGAGAGGTCGAACGCGGATCGCCACCTCAATCGAGCTGGCGGTCGGCGACGAGGTCATGCCCTGCTATCAGAAACTACAAACGTTACACGTGGTGTTAGACGGAACACAAATGCCAATTATAATAGTGAGCACAGTCACTCACACATCCAAACAAATCAATACAACAGTGGGGGAGTAATGACGAAACCGGCCACACACACAAACACACACACACACACAAGAATTCCTCTCGTCAGGCACTGAAAGCGCTGCTGGGTTAAAAGAGAGAGAGAGAATAGAGGCGGCTCCTGGCGAAGCACAATTTCGTTTGTGCGGTGTGCAGGTCCACTTCTCCCTGGCAGCAGACGTCGATGAGAAGAAGTGTTCCAACCCACAACTCAAAGAAACGAGGTTTTTAAGAAAGTGAGACAGTGAAGATGTGTATAATACTGTTGTGGGGCTGTGGAGGAGAGAGTAGTGGGGAGTAGGAGCAGGTCCGAGGCTGGCTTCGTGGAAATGAAACCAGCGCTGCTGGCAACTCTGTTACGTGCCGCAGTCTACAACGATGTTTCTACGTTGCTCTTACTCAAACAGAGAAAAAAAAAGGAGGTTGCGCTAGATCAGAAAAAGCCGTCCTGTTGCACACATGTGACTCTCGTCGTGCCACTTCACTTGTGGCGTTTTCATATATGTATCCCATATCGGAGCAATGATTGACAAGAAGGAAAATATGGAATAGATCCGAGGAGAAAAGCGGTGGAGAATTCAAAGCCGTTTGAGATGAGTCAAATAGAAAACACCGCAGAAACGCACCCAAGCTGCATCGTGGACGTAAGCTTACGTTGTCCCTACCGGGGTTGAGCGAAAGACTATCCATTTATTGTGCGGGTGCGTCACCTTCTACACCGCGCAATTACTCTCCGAGAAACATGTGGCACGCTCTAAGTTATGAAGAAAAAAAAAACCGGCCACATACATCTGCAAATGTTGACATTGTCTTTCAACTCGCTTCAAGCTACACAACTGCTATGATGAGAACAAGTTGCACGTGGAGCATGTGCGAACCCCTCCGTCGAGTTTTCTGGAGGTTGTTGTTGTTTTGGCTAGCGCTGCAATACTTCCTTGATAGGACGAATACAAAGAAAGAATGAATAGGGAGAAGAAAAAAAAACCGGCGCACGACACGTCGGACAGAAAGTGTTCACCTCGCACGGAAGCACAACAGAGGGCGTTAGACAAATCGCCTCCACTGCGCATTCCCTTCATTCGGGCATGAGAGCGAGTGAGAGAGCGGCACACTCGCGTGCGGTCCAGCGCAGCACAAATAAGTAAATAAACATCAGCAACACCAACAGAAATCAAGCAAGATGATGACCGCAAGCACAATTGCAAGGACAGCAAAGTCTGAACCACAAAACGCCTGACTCTAGTTGTACACCATGTACTTGGCCGTGGCACTGAATTTGTGCTGACCCTTCACCACCTTGTTCACCGAGTCCAAAAAGTCCTTCTCGTTGATCGTCTTGCGGCGGGCGCGGATGGCAAACATGCCGGCCTCCGTGCACACCGACCGCAGATCTGCACCCGTCGTGTTCGGACACAAACGGGCAATCAACTCAAACCGCACGTCCTTCTCGCAAGAAAGCGAGCGGGAGTGAATGCGCAGAATGTTCGTACGGCCCTCCAAGTCCGGCAGGCCAATCTCCAACTTGCGGTCCATACGGCCCGGGCGCGTCAGGGCTGGGTCTAGGGTGTCGGGTCGGTTCGTCGCCATGATCACCTTCACGTTGCCGCGGGAGTCAAAGCCGTCCATCTGGTTCACCATCTCCAGCATCGTGCGCTGAATCTCGTCGTCGCCGTCGCCGCTACCGCGACTGCCACCGACGGCGTCGACCTCGTCAAAGAAGATAATGCATGCCTTCTTTGTGCGGGCCAGCTGGAAGATCTCACGGATCATGCGGGCTCCCTCGCCGATGTAGCGCTGCACCAGCTCCGAGCCGATGACTCGAATGAAGGTGGCATCCGTGCGGTTCGCCACCGCCTTGGCCAGCAGCGTCTTGCCAGTACCGGGCGGTCCGTACAGCAGCACCCCCTTCGGTGGGTCGATGCCCAACTGGGTGTACTTCTCCGGGTGTGTAATCGGCAGTTCTACCACCTCCCGAATGCGCTCAATCTGCTCCTTCACACCGCCCACATCGGCGTAGGTCACGTCGGGTTTGTCCTCCACCTGCATCATCGAGACGGAGCGGTCAATGCGGGGCGGCAGCGGGATCTCGATCTGGATCTTGCTGTAGCCCATGATGATGCCAACCCGCATCGATTCCTCGATGTCTTCAGGCGCCACACGCTCACCGATCGTGACGACGTACTTGGCGTGGTCACGGATGCTGACCACGTAGCGGGCGTTGTCCTGGCCCTTGTTCAGGATGCGTTCACAGCGGCCGACGTGGAGGGGGTTCTCCCGCTCCAGGACCTTCTGATCGCTGTTGAGGTCCCATTGCACCGCCGGCGCAAGGCCCATCCCGCTCTCCTTCATCCCGGCCATCTTGTTCAGCTCCTCCACCTTCGCCTTGACAAACTCCTCCAGATCTTTGATGCTCCCGTGGTAGGGGCCGGAGCCGTAGAGGTTCAGCAGCGCAATGTCATCCTTGTCGAGCGGGATGATATCCTTATCGTCCTTGTCGTCATCCTTTATGCGGACGGTGTTCGTTGTCTGGCACGCGCCCTTCTCGTTGGACATCGCTACCGCTCTTTTTTTCTTGTTCTCTTTCTTTCTTCTTCTTTTTTCCTCGTCACGTGGAAAACGGCGTACGGTTTCGGAGCTCCTCTTCCTACTTTGAAGGCACCCGCACAGGAACCCCCTGGTGAAGAGAACGACGCGCACAAAGTGTTGAAAGCCACGACAGTAGCGGAACGCAACAGCAATTTGCAGCTGCACCCAAGGAAAGACAATGGCTTCGGTAGAGCTATACCAAAATAGAAAAAATATATAAAGACTACGCTGAAGAACGGACGTCAAACGACACGAAAAACAATTGATATGTGTGTATATGAGAGCGTCGTAAGCGATACAGCGACAAGCTTCTTCGAATTCTTCTGATTATGCGGTACCGTAAAAATAGTGAAAGGAGCGAATCAGGAGTGATGCACCGAGCAAGAAGAGGGAGGGGAAGATGGCAACAGAGTTGTGCGACCAACGACTTTACAGTCCATTTTCATTTATCTTCGTCCTTACTTTTTTTTTAAACAACGAGGGTTTGCTAGCGTCATCCATTATGTATTTGTGCGAAAGCGTCGCTGAGGCATTCTGTGGATGAATGCTTGTCACAGACGCTATGCACGGAAGAAGGAACGATGGTGCAACGAGCATTGAAGCCTAAAACGAGAGGCGCCTTATCGCGGTCGACTTTCGCGAATTCATCCACGCAAAACATCCTTTTTCTTCCTTTTAATACACACATAAAGAGATGTATTGATTATTACGCATATTGGTGGCACGCTTTCCGCATCATGCACCTATTGACAACTGTACAAGGCCACATTTATTCTTATTGCTTTTCAATAACACACACACCACCACAGATAACTTCGTCAAGCTAAATTAAAACGAGTGAAACAAAACCACAAAATGAAGTAACAGCGAGCGGCACTCATGCCTGTTGCCGCTCCGTGCCGCATTATATTTGTCCCTTAGCCGTTTCCTCTCCTCGGTTTCATGTCTTGACGAGTCTAGTACAACCATCTTTAGCCATTTTGCATCGACTAGCACCACGCGCACTTGATGCGCAGGCAAGTGTAGAAAACAAAAAGAGCCTTTCAACGATAACAAACCAAACAGAACGTCTTTCTATGCACACCTCTTTTGTCTTCCACGTCATCCACAAACCTTTCGCACGAACGAAAACGCTCTCCTCCACCCTCCTTCTCCTTGTGCAGGTTTACGAGGTGCTCTTGGGCACAAACTTCGGCTTCCCTGCGTTCCACGGCACGTAGCCGTGCTTCACCATGTGCTTCACACGGCCGCCCATCTGCGTGGCAAACAGAATTAGAAAGTACAGCACCAAAATGGGCCAGAATACGGGGATATCGAGGAAGCTGAACATCGTCAAGAACAAACACACCGCCAGCACGGTGAACATCTTCTTCCACACCACGAACTCCTGCACCTTGGGCATAAACGGCCGGTACTCCTCCCCCTCCGACTGCGTCGTCGGCAGCGCGGTGCCGTCTTCCTCCTCCGGCTCCGACAGGGGCGTGATGAGCAGCAGCAGCAGGTAGAGCAGGTGAATACACAGACCGTAGGTAATCACGTAAAAGCCGCCGAAGGTCACCACGCGGGCAACGTACAAAATTGCTAAAAAGGCAAAGAAGCTCCAGCGCATCGCGCGGTGCGGCACGGAGGCGTCGAGGTAGCGCTGGTAGGTCACGCGCGCCTTCCGCATAAACGAGTTCCCGGCGTTGGGGCCAAGAAGATCCTGCGCCGCCATCGCCAGGAAACAACAACGAGATGAAAAAGAAGGAGAGAGAAAATAATAATAATAATAATCAATGGTGCAGTTGTGTGTGATGAACAGAGTAGAAATTACTCTTCGTGACTGTATGGAAGCCGAGGGCGGCTGCAGAAGATGGAGAGGAAGGAAGTGTTATTTTTTTTTTGGGAGAATGCTGCAACAAGTAAAGAGACGATGACAACGTGGTCGTGAACGAAGGATTCAGTGAACGTACAGTTCTGTGGTGCTGGCAGCACGCATGAACTGTCAACGTAGAAAAAAGTTCTTGTCGTTTTCTTCTCTGTTCTTTGGGTCTTTCTTAACAGTGCTACATAATGTGAGAACCTTTGCAATTCTATTGCTCGAAGAAACAAAAACAAAACAAACAAAATAAAACGGCGATCAACGCAGGAGAGTGTCATGCACAGCGGCGGCAAAAAGGTGTTAGGTGCCACCGCCTTGAAGATAAAGGAAATAATTCGCAGCACCCATCTCCCAGTTCTTATTGCATCGGCGTTACGCGGTCCACCAAGCTCGCCTGCTTCGCGTATTTGTGATCTCCTTTGCTCCTGCCGCTCGCGTCGAGCTCCTCCACCCAGCCCGCACGCGCATCCGGGTGTGCATCACAGAAAGGCAGGTACGGCTTTATATCCAACACCGGCGTACCGTGCAGCAGGTCGTGATCGGCGATGTGGATGTCGAGACCGTGTACGGCGACGAGGCGGACGCACGAGAGGCCAATGAAGTTCGGCCGGTGCGGGCTGCGAGTGGCGAAAACGCCTCGCCACTCCTCGTCCCGTGGTGGGATGATGAGCGTCTTGAACCCCGCCGCGCGAGCGAAGCCCTGACGACGACGGAACGGCGAGAGCGGCTCCTCCACGTCCACGCCTGCGGCTTCAGCAGCAGCGGCAGCTTCTACTTTTCCCTCCCCAGAGGCTTCATCGGCATTGGAGGGCGGTGAACTTGTGTTGTCCGGCTTTTCCGCTTCACCTTCGCCGCGCTTCGCGTCTCTCAGCCGGCGCACCGACGCCTGTCCTTCACCAGACGCCATCGGCGCGGCAAACGAGAACTGAAAAAGCACCCAAATAAATTCAAAACCCTGCAGGTCGCGTGCCGCGTTCTCCAGACCGCTGCGCAGTCGAATTAAACCGGTCTGCGGCTCAAAGGTGCCCGTGTTGGGCTGTCGTGGTGCGGCGATCTGCGCACGCATCAGGCTGTGCACAATGCCCACCGCGCACACCTCGTAGGGCAGCAGCTTCTCCGGGCTGAGCGGGATGCGGGCGAGACGGTTTGTTTGCATGACGGCACGCGTAAAGGCGGCCTCGTACGCGTCCACGCTATGCGAAGCGCGCTGCAGCCGCTCCTCAATGCAGGTCTCCAGCTCCTCGGGTGTGCGCAGTTTGTCGAAGAAGTACACCACCAATCCACTCGCCGTGACCACGTCGGCCTGCGGCTCTGCGCACGCCGTAGCGGCAGCACCCGCAACAGTCGATGACACATCCAGGTTGGCCCCTCTGTCTTCGTTCCTCTGCATTTTTCGACGTCGTGCTTCTTCCTTTTTTACGGCCTGGTCATGTTTGCGCTGCTCCTCCTTCTGGTTCGCCTCGAGCACGGCGGCAGACGGCGGTTGAACTAACTTTGCGCGGACTCGATTTGCCTCCGCGTCGCACTCGATGACTTCGGCCGGCCAGTACGGCAGCTTTGCCGGCCGCACCCAGACCAGATCTCCAACTTTGAAGTAGTTCGACCGCACACGGAAGCGCTTTTTTGTGGTGGCGGAAGAAACGGTGGTCGGGGCAGCGCGGCCGGCGCCCTCCCTGGTCGGTGTCTCGCTCATGTGCTGACGACTCTGTTGGTATTGACTTCGCACGGTGCCTATAAAGTGAGAAGACGCGTCACCCACAACAGCGGCCACTGGTGGAGATTCAGAAATACAGCAACAAAAACGGATGTTTCAAAAATACATGTATTAAGAGCAGAAGATGTGCAAGGAATCACAGAATGTACGGACATGCAAAAAGTCTGCACCACATGGCGCATTTGATTCACGAACGAAGAGACAAGGAAGGCCGTTCACAAGAAAGAGCGCTTACGGGGTTTTGCAGTAAATGGCCTCACAATAAATCCCGACACTTCTCTTTGCTTTCACAGTTAGATGAGAAATGCAGACAGTGGCCGCAGTAAAGCCTCAGCATCCAACGCTTTGTAGGGCACTTCGTTTCCGTCCCTTTTCGTTGATGGTGTTCATAATTATTATTACCTCTTATTAACTGTGCGTGGGCAGCGCCATCATCACGGCAGTCCACAACCCGCCGGCCGTTGCGTAGAGATGCGTAGTGATGAAGCCATCGTTTCAGTCAACGGCCCGCACCAGCACGTTGGGCACGAGACTTCCTGCGCGTTGTGGCGGGACAACGCGTGGCACCGCTTCTCGCACTCCTCTCTCCACGCCTGCCGCTCTTGCGCGGTCTTGAAGGTGCGTGCGAAATGCACCTCGTGAAAGACTTTTACCTCCTTGAAGAGGTGAAACTTAAGCCGCTCCGTGAAGAGAGCGATGCTGCCTGTGTTAGAGTCCAGTATCTTGGCCACGAAACGAGTGGCACCGCAGACCGCTACGGCGTATTGCATGATCATCCGCACCGCCGCCTCGGCAAGTCCGCGGCGACGAAACGCGACGTCCGCCACCATCACCTCCACCTCGAAGGAGTGCGATGGAGGGAGGGCGGAGGCCGCGGTCACCGCCGCGGTGGGTACATTCTTCTGCTTGTCGTTCGTCGTGTTCGACCAGTCAAACGTGCTTCCGGTTGCCTCCTCCCCCTCCGCCTCGTCGTCCTCTGCTAGCAGGAACAGGTTACAATCACCGACCATCACGTATGACTGTGCACAAACGCGCGTGCGTTGCGCAGCGTCCAGCTTCTCGTTGTCAAACGACGACGTTGCGGTGGTGTCGGAGGACGGGAATAGACTTCGTCCGCCGCACGGAGCAAACCGCTTCAACAGCGGCGAAGCCCGTGATCCCTGCAAGGCGGCGTCGACGTCTTCACTGGTAACGGCGCAGGTGTAGTCTGACGGGTGCACTATGGTGCCTGGGTAACTCCACGGAAAGAGAGTGGAAGAAGAAAATGTGGGAGCGTTGTCTGCTGTGGATTTGTCCGTAGCACCTCCGTCGTAGCGCGACTTCGCCTCGACAAACGCATCTGATATGGGCGTTACAGCCCCTTTCAGAGAGACAACTTCGCCCTCCTCCTGCCGCTCCGCCTCCTCTATTGGCGCGAGTAAAATAAACGTAAGTTTGTCCGTTGACTGCAGCCAGGAGTGCTGATTCTCGTACTCTTCTTCCAATGACAGCGGCTCGCTCTCCGTTGCGGCCAACAAGGCGGGATCGCCCATCCATTCGTGATAGCGAGGGACAAAGGGCTTCAAGTATGGCACCAAGACGAGATCTGGGCTGGACAGAAAGACGTGTTCGTTGATCATCGCTGTCTCTAAGTGAAGGAGCACATACACCAATGAAGGACCTATCAACGTGTCTAATGGAAGAGTAAAGGAGAGGAAGAAAGACGACAAGCGAATGCAAAGGTGTCAACAGAAAGATTCATTTGTATTTCATGCAAAAGTTACTTGCATTGCCGCAATTAGCCCTCGCGGGAAGAAACATTTTTGTTGGCCTATTTTTTTTGACTGTTCTGCCGTAGCAATGATACGCATAGGGTCACCGTGTTGTTCTTGTTCATCTTTTTGTGATGCGATTTCCATTCTTTTTTTTTTTGAAACGTTGAATAGAGCACGAGTTCATCACGCGCGGCACAGCAAAGAGGGCCTCATTGCACAACGTGGGAAGACGATCACCGTCAAATGCAAGAGGGAGAGGGAACACCATCCGAAACAGGATTTATTGAAGCAACGGGTGTGCTCGCGTATGTAGTACACAGTTCTTTTTCCCCTTCTTGTCTTCCTGTTTTTTGGAGGCGTTGTTCAGAATTATTGTTCTTTTTTTCATTACCCCCGCCTCACAAATATGTATGTATGTATGTATATATATATAATAATCAAAGCAGGAGTCGCCGATTCACCATCTTAATGAGAAAGCAAAACAACAAAAAGAGAGAAATGTAGGCTGTGAGCAACAATCCACGCGAGAGAGACCGTCGTCGCATCCGCAACGAAAAGAATGGGACACTTCAGGTCACCAAAAATATGCAAATAAATGAAGTTCCCGTTTTCCGCCTGTCAGCTCATCCGCGACCACGCTACTCCCCACTCGCCACCTCGTCTTCGTCCTCGTCGTCGTCAATGCCCGAAAAGCTCTGATTGAGGCTTTCTTCGACTAAAGTGCGGATTTTTTCATCGTAGGCGCTGCGGTTCTCCGTCAGCAAACGAGCCGCAGCGCCGTTGGCGGCTGAGTTCGGATTGGGGTCGCACAGCAGCGACTGGATGGAGATGAGAAGGGCCTCGACGTTCAGCGACGCCTGCCAGCTGCTCTTCATCGTGTCCATGCAGATCTTGCCGTCCACGTAGACGTTCGGGTGGAACACATCCTTGGTGAGAAAGCGCACCATCGGAGGCGAGAAGGGGTAGTCTTCGCCAAACAGCATATCCAGCTTGAAGAGTCCGCCCTCCCATGGCGTGTCGCACGGACCGGATATGACGGCGTGCCAGTGAAAAAAGTTGTTCTCCACCGGCGTGGCCATAATGCCAGAGGAGGTGCCCTCCGCCAAGTTCTTCTGCAGCAGTCGGTAGTCCTGCATGAGACGGCGCTGGGCGGACTGACGATCTTTCAGCTTTTGGCCACCACCCATGCGCGCGGCACCCTCGCAGTTGCGGCTCTGCCGGGCAGCGGGATCCTCCTCGTTCGGTCGCTGCTCCTCCGCCGTTGCAGCTGCGGCGCGGGTGTCTGCTGCGGTCGCCGCGACGGGATTGTCGTGATGAAGCGGGAGGGCAACGTTGGGGGGTCTTTCCGCGTCCTCTGGGTGCGGAGGCGGCTGCGGAACCGCGGCTGGGTCGGTAGGCGGCCCGGCAGTATCGGCCGTTGCGTTCTGCTGAGACGGACGAAGCGAGGACATGGAATGGGATCTAATGAAAGCGTTTTTTTGCTGCTGTTCTTGTTTTTTGGTTTGTTGGTGATGATGCTTTAAAAGTCCCGTATGAAATAGCAGTGCGTCTCGAAAAGAGGTTAATAAGCAGAGGCCACGACGGAGACAAAAATAAAGTGGAGTGAAGCAGTTGAGTGCCTCGTCCTCTTTCTTCAGTAGAGCGATAGAATACAACAGTGATGCGTCAGCCAGCACGTGGCCGAGAGAGACTTTTAGTGCTTTTACCTTTTACTTCTATTACTTAGGTTACGATGGTATAAAATGGAGGATGTTAGCAAAAAAAAACTTGCACTACCGGGGGAAAGACGAAGAGATTCTCGAAACGAAGTACTACGTACGAGGGAAGCTAACAAGTCGCAAGAGGCGGGAAGGAAAAATGTGGTAAGGAGAGGAGCAGCGAAGGAGGAGGTCAAAGGTATCGATGGCAGTGCAGTACGGCGGCGCAGCGGTGTTGCAAGGGTGGCAACCAGAACGTTTTCTTCCTCTTTTTTAGGGTTTCAAACGAGGCTGCCGGCGGATGCACCTTAAAAAAAAAAAAACCAGCGTGCAGGGGCACAGGAGGGAGCGCACAGTTCTGGAAAGAAAGTGCGAACCGTACGAGGCGTTTCGCGCCAACTTGCGGCACCCGCACAGCACCCAGCACAGTTGAAGACCCATTGCATTGCTCTGTGTCCGAAAGCTTTTTTTCTTCTTCTAAAGGTGTATCAGAATCCTGCGTGCTACATCACAACTAGGCAGAGCGATGTACCCTTCTCGTTTGTTTGTGTGGCTTTTCCTTTTTCAACTACAGTGAACAGACGAAGGAAGAGCACTTCGGTGGCACAGAATAATAATAGGTAAAGAGTGGCAGGACAGACAAGAGCACAGCCTAGCAATGAAGAGACACCAAGGAAGCAAGGCTTTCCAAAAGACAAGGGAAAACAGTTGAAGGAATGTGTATTACCCAGGTAAACGGAGAGGAAGGAAAAAGTACACAGCAGCCCCAGCACATCTAAGCTTCACAAATACCCTGTAGATTGTTCCGTGTATCATACTCCCTCTCATGCTTGCTAAGGTGACACCTTTTCCATTGCGTAACAAGAAATATATATATATGACTTGCTCCTACAGAATACACGGAGCCCAACGCATCAGATGCAACATCAACGTTCATCATGAGTCACAACCGCCACAACAACAGCGAAGAAACGAAAGATAACTACGAGGAGATGTCGCTTCACACGGAGAGTGCACCGATAATACAAAGCCCAAGTCCCGCCAACGACACCAAATGCGGTTGATGCGTTGCGTGCGTGAGGGTGAAAAAAAAAAAGGACAAACGCCACTGTGGTTCACAAAAAAAGAGAAACCTGGTCATGTTTCTTTCCTTCTTTCCTCAGCGTCATCCTCCTCGCGTTGCCTCTCACTCTGCACCTCCCCATGGATCGTTCCGTCTTTCCCATTCCCTTCCATGCCGCGCACACGACTACAAAAACTTACGCGTAGTAGTTGAGGTTCGTCTTCTTGCGTGCCTGCACCGCCGCCACGCCCTCCACAAAGTCTTCGTGGGCCACGTAGGTGCGGTCGTGGCGCAGCGCCAGCATGCCCGCCTCCACGCACACCGCCTTGAGCTGCGCGCCGTTCATGTCATCCGTGCACCGCGCCAGCTCCTTGAAGTTCACGTCCTTGTCCAGATTCATGCGACGGGAGTGAATTTCTAGAATACTCGCCCGCGACTCCTCGTCTGGCATCGGGAACTCCACCTTGCGATCGAGCCTACCGCTACGCAGCAGGGCCGGGTCGAGCACGTCGATGCGGTTGGTTGCTGCGATCACTTTTACGTCGTCGCTGCTGCCGAAGCCGTCCAGCTGGGAGAGCAGCTCCAGCATTGTACGCTGCACCTCGCGGCTGCCGTGCTTGCCCTCGTCGGAGCGCTTCGAGCCGACGGCGTCCAGCTCGTCGATGAAGATGATGGAGGGGGCCTTCTTCTTCGCCATCGCGAAGGCGTCCCGCACGATGCGTGCGCCATCGCCGATGAACATCTGTACCAGCTGCGGCCCGGCCAGACGCAGAAAGCACGCATCCGTCGCCGCCGCACACGCACGGGCCAGCATCGTCTTACCCGTACCCGGCTCCCCATACAGCAGCACACCCTTCGGGGGTTGAATGCCGATCTTTTCAAACTGCTCCTTGTGCGTGATCGGCATCACGACGGCTTCAATAAGCTCGTTAATTTGCTTGTCCAGACCACCCACATCCGTGTACTTCTCCTTCGGCTTCTCGTCGATCTCCATCGCCTTCACCCGGCTATCGTAGTCCGGGGGCAGAGTATCCAGCACGAGGAAGGTGTCCTTGTTCACACCGACCAGGTCCTCGGGGGACAGCTTATCGGCGTCCACGAGACCGACAACGGGGAGGAACACTGTGTGGCGGTTCGTCGTCTTGATCACCGCACTCCGCTGCTTCCGCTCCGGCTTCTTGCGGCCCACCGCCAGCTCTTCTGCTTCGTCGTCATCGTCGCTCAGGTCGAGCACTTCGGCGATGCTCGCTACGAGGTACGGCAGACGGTTGTTCTCCTTCACGCGCTTCTTGCCGAGCTCCACCTCGCGCTTCAGCTGAATCAGCTCGTGCTTAGAGCGATTCTCGACGCTACGCAGCGTCTGCGCCTCTTGGTGCAGGTTGCGGTTGCGGGTGCGGAGTTGGTCGTTTGTGAGGGTGTCGAGCTCGTTCAGCTCCGCCTCGCTGATGTTCTGCATCTTCTTCTTGTCACCCGCCTCCTCCTGCGCCTGGGCGTAGGCGCGCGCATCCGCGACTTCCTTGGCGGATGGCATTCTGCTGTCGTTGTTTCGTTTCTTCACGACGACTTCGGGAAGCGGCTCGTGGAGAGAGAAGAAGAAGAAGAGAAGGAAAGAAAAGGTATCGCACCACGTCGACAAGTACCACGGAAACGGAAAGCCCTGCAGAGACTGTCGTGTACTCCTCCTTCTTCAACAGAAGAAACAAAAAAAGAAACGGTGCCTGGCGTCAGTCCAGGTGGGTCTTCGCTATTTAGATGGGCGCCTCTTGCTTCGAAGTTGCCCGAAGTCTGAAGAGAGCGAGAAGGCAAAACCTGTTGTATAGACGTGTCGCACCGTGAAAATGTGTGAGTGTGTGTGTGTGTTTCAGTGAGCAGAAAACCAAGTCCAGGAATGAATGAATGAATGGTAGGAAACGAGAATGCTGGTAACAACGGCGCGGTGGAGGAGAAACCCTCGAGGGTGCAAAAAAACGACAGAGAAAGTGATAAAGGAAATGAAAAGAGTGCCAAAGTTTGCATTCTGTTTAAATTATTAATCCCGTTGCTGCTTTGGTAGAAGCGAACACGGAACGAGGTGTTCACTGCCTGTTTTCGCCAAAAGCAGCCACACACAGGTACGTTATAAAGCAGCCTGTGACGGCAGCTAGACAGTCTAACACACAACGCACTTGAGACGTCTGTGATCGTTTGCGCATACGCGACAGCCGCACGCCGCCCACACACGTGCGACGCAACGGAAGAAAAAACCCGGTCAACAAGAAATGCGTGTTAGATACGTTTCCTTTTTTCTTTGGCCGTGATGGCTTCTTACCCATCGTTGCGGTAGACAAGCATAAAAGGTACTATACGTTGGTACAACACAGAAGTATACGTAGTTGCATGGTAGCTTACGAACAAACAAACAAAGAAAAAGGGTCGGATACAAAAACAAAACAAAAAGAACGCCGTCGACGAATCCAAAGAGATGGAGTGCGAGAGAGAAAGAGAAAGAGAGAGATAGAAAACAAGAATTGCATAAACAACGGAGAGAGGGAGAAAAAGCGATGGAAGGTGAAAACCCCCAGCGGGTGGTGACAGCAAAGAGCGACAAGGCAGTCGATTCATCTACAGCAGTTTTGTGTGTGTGTGTGTGTCGAGGGTCGCCCCTCCGCCACCATCACAGCGCGTTTCACCTGTATTGGGCAAATTCAGCGGTAGGATATATACCCAGCAAAACAAAACGACAAGGCGAGAGACAAGGGAGGAGTATAGAAAGATGCGAGTTGGTTTCCAATAACGTCAAGCCAACAAACGTGGAGCACACGCACACACTTGCCCACCGAGCTTGATCAACCGCCATCATATAATACAAAACTAGTAAAAAAAAACCTTATATACATCCCTTCTCTAGAAAGGCAGTCAAACACCTCAGATCCTCTCTTAAAAACAAACAATCAAAGATGCAATGTAGGAACCGTCACATCGGAGTAACTAAGATTCGGCAAAGAAGATAACATAGCTCAAAGCAAAATAGAACCAAAAGACAAACGTAAAGAAAAGAATGGAGAACATAGTTTAAGGAAAAAAGGGAAGAAGTCCAAATTATTTGCGCGGGAACAATTAGAAATACTCCAAAAAAAAAGGAATAATGCTAAGAGCAAAAAAGCATGGGGAACAATCGAAAAGAAAAACCCGAGAGAAAGGGAAAGGAGGCAGAGAAACAAGAATGCACTAGACGCGCAGCTTCACAGAAAGCAAGGCAGAAGGCCAGATGGGGAAAAACAGAACACGCTATTTTAAGTACTACACACAAAAAAAAAAAAAACATGGAAGAGTAAAAGCCAAGCCGAACGCGAGGCATTCTACACAAAAAAAACGGATTGGCGTTTGCTGCAACAACACGGTGAAATCCACCGTTTTTTTTTTTGCTAATTCGACGTTTTCACAGTTATTATGTCTCGGAATCAATTGTTTAAGGATGAGCTGAGGATTCGAACAGGGAAACAAAAAGTGAATAATGAAGCGCATAAACGAGAAGAGGGAGAATTAAGGAAAAAGGAATTCCATTCCTCGTCGGCATCAGAAGCAATGCAACAGCGATGAAACAGTAGTGGTAGCCCGTGATGCGGGTTCCTCCGACGAGGAAAAGGTGAAGTGAAGAAGAAAAAATCAGCAACTCTACGCATCGTAACGGCAACAACAATTTTAGAAAGCGAATGGATATGACGCACACACCGTTCTAGATTAACACGTACAAACGAAAAAATAGAAGCGGCAGTGTATTTGAGACGGGAAAAAAAAACTTCCGTCTCATCCCATAAAGAACTACAAGTAAAAAATAATACTAATGAAAGCCGCAGAAAACTGTACAGTGGCATCCCAATCAGCCTTTTAACGCCAGAAAACACTTTCAAAGTCACTCGCTCTTCAACATCACAAGACAAGAGAGAGGGTACTCCAGCAAAGGCGTCATCGGAAAGAGGAAGCCTCTCGTGCATCACGCATAAGAAACAACACACACACACACACACACAAGAGTTGAGCCCAATAAATCAGAGAGCAAAGCAGACAGCATATACGCGTTTAGGGGTACACATTAAAGAAGACTGAATCCCCCCTTTTTACCCGGGCACCGCCGTCTACGAGCCCGAATGCTCAGAAAAGGAGACTGCTCGCGTTGTGAACTACTGGGTGTTGTTCTGCTTTTGCGCTTGCTTCGACGACGCAGACACCGCGGTGTGCGCACGGTGCTCGGACGAGTGCAGCACGGCAAACGCCGGCTGCTGTTCCACGCGACGCGACGACGGCGGCACCACCGGCGGCACCCCGCTCTTCGCATGGCTCGGCCCCTGCGGGACTTTCGGAGAGCCTTTTCCCCTGCCCTGCCCCATCGCCAGCGGTTTCGACGACGCATGCGACCGAGGCAGCTTGCTCGACGGTTCCTCTCCGCGCTCCACCTTCTTCTTACTCGGATTCGCGTCCTTCCGTGACGAGGTTGTGTGCAGCACCTCGCGGGAACTGTGGCGACGCTGCGGCGGTGGCTGGGAGTATTGCTGATGGTAGTAGTAAGAGGCGGAGTTGTCCACCGACGCCGACGATAACCGCCGCTGCCGGCGATGCGTCGATTTACCCGCATTGCTCTCCGCAGTGGGAGTGGCGGGACCAGTGGGGCCCGGTGCCTCCGACGTGTGTGTCGAGGAGTCGTTGCTGCGGGTGACACCAGTGCTGTGCGGCTGCCGCGGCGGCGCGTCGCTCGACGCCATCACGCTGACGAGGGGCAGGTAACTGCAGCCATCCGCGACGTAGTCCATTCCGTAGCAGCGGCTCGAAAGGGCGTTGTCAGAGTCCACAGCAAAGCCGTAGTCGTCTACACTGCGCAGGGCGTCCACGCTGATGCCGGAGGACGCCTCCGATGGTAGTCGCGGCGAGCGGGTGACAACGGCGATGGCGACCACCTGTGCTGGCGTCCCGCCTGGCAGCCGACTCGCCCGCTCCTTTCTGTCGCCGCCCTCACCCCACCTGTTCTGCCGCGTCTGCTGAATTCCCGGCGACGGCGCGAAGGAGCTGTTGCGTACGGCACTCGACCGCACCATCACGCCATAGTTGGTGTTGTGGTGTTGATGGTTGCTGCTCTCCATAACGGCCGGCATTGGGGACATCGCATCCTCGCTGTGCCCACTTGGGTGTTGCGGCAGCGCACTGGTGCTGCGGAAGCTGTTCAGCAAAAAATATTCGCTGTTGCGGCAACCGGAGAAGGACGGGGATCGCGGCAGGTGGAAGGTGAGGGGCGGCGAACTTCCCCGCTGACCTGTCATGGGACTGAAAGCGGCCGATTGGAAGTAGAAGGCGTCGCTCGCTGTCCACTGCGGGCCAGCGCTGTCGTCTGTCCCCCACTGCCCCGCCGGGCCGCTGGGCTTCACGACTGGCGCGCACGACAGCGCGTGGGGCATCCCCTGCGATGACAAAGTGTCGCTGACCGCCGAGGACGACTGTGCCCGTCCGTTTTCAACCGAGAAGGGACATTGATGCTGCTGCTGCACGGAGCTGGTTGCATAGGGCGGGAAAGACACCGCCGCCACTGCCGCCGTGACGCTCTTCTCCGACAGCGACACGACCGTGACGGAGCCGGTCGACCTACCTGGTATCGTAATCAACGCGGGCTGCAGGGAGATGGGCATGACGTAGCGCCGGTTGCCGCTGGCGGAGGAGAACGGATTCACTCGCGTTGAGGCAGCCGCCGTCTCGAGTGGATCTTCCACGGACACAGTCGAGGTGCGGCGCGTCCCAGTTGGGGAAATGACCCAGTTGAGCAGCCCGTACTCGTCCCTTTCGTAACTGCCCAGCCCGGCCGCGGTTGCGGTACTCAGCTCAAAATTTGGCTGCGCCACCGTCTCGTACATGTTGTCTTCCGCGTCTCGTGCGGCGGCGGTGACCTTGACGTTCCTGGTCGCGTTTGCATCCATCGAGAAGGCGCTACTTTCCGCGTTGGCGTCGCCACTTGTGAGACCCCGTCGGAAGTTGAGAGACCCATTGCTTGGCGACGCCTTTGAGCTGTTGTCGCCACTGCTGTTGCTCTTCACCGTCGCGTAGCTAGCCATCGCAGAGGCCGCGGCGTAGGTGGGTGGAAAGCGCGAGAGTGGCTGCACCTGCTGGTTGTTCTGCGGTTGCTGCTGTCGCGATACAATGCGATGGCGGAAGTTGAGACGATCAGGATTGGAGCTGGAAGCGGAGGGGGTCGTCATCCCTGTCGATGGGCCCCGGGTGCCGCGAACAGCGCCCCAACCCTCTCTGCCGCTGTCTCCGCCAGAGGTAAAGGCGATCACGTCATCCTCGCTCGCGTTGTGGGCGGTGCTGGCGCCCTGCCACGTCATGCTGGCGAACGTGTTGTTGACCCGGTTCGTATCCGTCTCCACGGTTCGTTGCGTGTGCAGGCGGGAGTTGAGAGACTGGAAGAAGCGGGACTGCTGCATTTGCTCGTAGCGCTCCTCCTCGCTTTCGTCTCCGCTGAGGTCGGCGTGGCTGTCGGACGGCGGGTCGGTCTTTAGGGCCGTCGGCACTGGCACCACGCTCTTGCTCTCCCGAAGTGAGTCGTAGTCGTTGTTGGAGGAGGTGGACTGGTTGCCCTCGAAGAAGTTACCCTGTGAAGGGGACACCGCCGGGGCAGGACTGTGCCGGTGCGGGGCGCCTCCTTCTCGGTCAGGGCTCCGCACCTTCTGGAATGCCTCCATAAGCGGCGAGTGCATCGGTGAGGAAGACAGCAGGTGTAGTGGTGAGTTGGCACCCTTGGCGTCAAACGGCGCGTCGATGACCGGGCGGCCCAGAGGAGAGAGCTTTGGCCTCGATGCTGGGCGATTGGCTTCCTCCGCCAACATCAAGAAGGTGCCGTGGTGACTGATCAAGGCGGTGTGCGCGCGTGTCGTGTCGTCGCTGCTTTGCGGGGACGCCACACCGTTTTGGAATTGCTGCGGGTGGGCGCCACCTCCATAGGTGTACGTCGCGGGGCCGGTAGATCGTTCCAGTCGGACACTTTGCGGCCCAACGAACACCGTGGAGGTGCCGCGGCTAAGGCGGTTGTGTAAGAACTCGTCATCCTCCTCTGCCTCCTCTGCCACGGTGTCCGCCGCAAGTGGCGCGTGAAAGACGGACGGGACGGTAGAGTTGTCGGAGCGATTATTGTTATGGTTGTTGCCGATGCCCGCAAGTAAGCCGTCGGCGCCGTCGTGATGTGGAACACTACGGATGGTTGGCAACATCAGCAGCGACGGCTTCCGTTGCTTCTGCATCGTCACGTTGCTATTGCTCGGCTGCCCCGTTTGGGGAGCGTGCAGCAGTGCGGCCACGTCCTTCCCGCGGCCTCCTTGGAGGTCGTGCGTGTCATCGCCGCCGTCAGCGGAGTGTTGCGCCCCGCTGCTGCTGTTCAGATTCACCTCCTCCTCGCCTTTGCCGTCGTCGGTTTTTCTATCGTGTTGATGCGAGACGAAGAGACTCCCACGTCCAAATTGCGCCTGACTGGCCAGCGTCGGTGCAGCGAAGGAGCCCAACGCGGCGAGGTAGGGGGAATGATGCTGATCGCCGCAGCAGCCGTAGCCGTCGTCGCCAAGACCGAACTCGTCGCGGTCCTCCTCTCCGTCGTTGTCCTGCTCCTCGTCATCTATCTGCAGCGACTCTGCAGCGGCGTCTCCTAGGTGGTCCCGCCTGCCTGCCACCTCCCCACGGCGCTGCTCAGCGCGGTCCCTCCTGTTGTTGTTGCCCCTTGACCCCGGCAGACCATCGCCACCCCGCGGAGCTGCGTTGTAAACCCTACTGCTCGTGCCAACCCGACCACATCGGCCACCACCGGCACCACCACCATTACCGCCGTGGCGCGCGAGATAGCCGCAAGGGTCGTTCGGCACGACCAGCTTCACCGGTGCGCGCGCTTGGCGCTGCTGCTGCTGCCGTTGCTGCTCCAACGACGGAGGCGAAGACTGCACAGGGGCTGGACTAGGGTAGCGCACACCATTTACTGGTTGTGGCAGTTGTGGTGGGGGCATCACGATCCGCGACGAAGGACCAGCACTGTAGCGCATATTGCCGTTCTGTTGCGTCGCGCCTAGGTTCATCATCATCGGTGGTGTGGCGGCAGCAAAAGGAGCCGCCATAGGGTTCGTTTCCTGCGGAGCGACGTTGGAAGTTTTGCTCTCCGCTTCCTCGTCACTCCATTCGGGGGAGTCTAACATGGGCACATCAGGCAGTACAAGGTCGGCGCCCCTTCTGGGCCGCCGTAACTGCACCGGATACATTACGATGATGCTGTGCGGACTTCGACGACTTAGCAAAAGCACCTCGTTTGTTTCCCGATTGCCGACTCGCTCTTCTTTCTTCGCGACTGCTGTTGTAGATGCTGATGCAGTACTTTCTCAACACGAATGATTTAAAAAAAAAAAACACAAAGGACAGTGCTCGAAGCCGGTGTTGCTGGACGATGCGCAGGACCCAACGCGAATGTGCGAAAAGAAAAAGAGAAGACACGAAAATAGAATGAAAGCAGGCGGAACAAACGACAGAGAGCAACAGCACCTATTACGTGACTATGAGGAAACTCTACACGGCGAAAAATAATAATAAATACTAAATAATAACAATGATATCCTCGACAGAACCGTTTGAAAGGATCAGAAGGACGAAGGGGCACACAAGTATAGCATGACCCTTCCCCTTTGGTGCCTTTGCAGACGACTGTTGTTTTCACAGTACCGCTCAACTCTCGCTCCGTCCTTCGCTCGGCTTTTTTGTGGTCACAAGGCCGAACAGGTAAAGGCGAAAGAGAGAAAGAAAAGGGATAAGAATGAAAAGAGAAGCACAGAGCTGAAGAAAATAACAAAGGCAAAAAAAAAAGATAAAGTTTAATAACCAAGAAGGAAGAACACAAACGAGACCGTACGTCGCAGAGTTACAAGAGAAAGGAGAAGCTGCCAAAAACAGAAAAGCTGCTAACAACAATAAGATGCGAAACGGTTAGCACGAAATAGCACACACACGGAAAAAGGGATGAACAGCTGACGAAGCAAGGATGAAGCTCACGAGAGCGGCGACAACAACTCTACAGTTACAGCGAAAGATGGAAATGGAGAGAAACAAAAAAGGTTTCTCTATGAAGAACAAGAAAACAGAGCAGCAGTCAAAAGGAATGAACTGTGTGGAATACAGAAGTCTCCTACACACGTGACAACTCTGCAATGTAAGAAAGAAGAAAAGGGTTTCGCTTAGTTGGCTCCTCTTGTCGCCGGCTTCCGTTTTTATAGTGTTTTTTTCCGAAGCTGTAAACGGCAGCTCAACAATCTGCAATTTGCACAGTGCGATTTGAGAGGCAAAGAGTAGCTTTAGTACATATATCTACGTACTCACACATACATACATACATGTATACGGTTTTCGCCTTCTGACTGCCTTCTCCACCGCAACCGGAGGAGAAAACCAAAAAGACCCCCAAAACAAATTATATATGCCTTTTCGGTCACCGTGAGGGTAGCGACAGGTACGTCCTTCAAAAAAAAAAACCCAACAGTAATACGATACAAGAGGCAAAGAAAAGACAGGGAGAAATGGGAAAAAAATACACGCGGAGAAACGAGAAGGCTAGATGAAACGATGTGATTATATATACAGTAGAAATGTAATTCTAACAAAAAAATAGGAGGGGAAAGGGGGGGGGGTGGGGAGGAGGCCGCTATAAATGCAGGATTTAAAATAATGTGTTGTAGAGAGACGGAAGAGGGAGAAAACCGACCAACACAAAAGCAACACGCACCTACTTACAAATGGAAAAGAAAAGATATCACACACACAAGCACCGCCTTTCCAGACAAGGAGTTGAGAAGAGGCAGAGGAGAAGAGAGAAAAAGCGCGGAGCGAGAACGCACAGAGCAGATCCGCGACTTTTCTGAAGAGAGGAAACGCGGAATAGAAGACTTGTGTGTGTGTGTGTGTGTGCTTCTATCCCCACACAAGCTGAAAAGCACTTGCGTATGCCTGCCGCAAAGAAAAGGCTATCTGCCCAGTGTGAATGCGAAGTTGGGTACTGCAGCCATACACTACAGCGTTGTAGTGACATTGTCGTGGGAAGGAAAAGCAAAAAATCGGAACGACGAGAATGGGGAAGGAAAGAAAAAGTCAACAGAGAAATATGTAGTTAGCAGGTAACACAAGAACACTTTATTCATTCTTATGTTGGCTTGTTTCGCAGTGTCGAGTTCTGCTTGTGCGTGTGCGTGTGTTGTGCGAACGCGGGTAGAGTAATAAATAGGCCATTGTCATTCCTCTTCGCTGTTTGGCCGAGTTAGCCTCCCCATTTTGAACCAGTCTTCATTCAGCAAAGCACCACATTTCGCTTTCCACTGCAGCTATTTCTTCGGCTTCATTTTTCTTTTCTTTTTCGAAGATACACCTTCCAGTGGGTACGCGCCCCTCCCGCGAATTACCGTGGCAAAAAAAAAAAGCGGCGCGGCAGCGGTATCGACCCCTAAAAATGGAGACGAGTGGAAGCGAAGGACCTCATATACACACAACGCAGTGCGTGGGGAAAGCAAAAAAAAAACGTCGACAACTCACCGTTAGTAAAAAAAAAGGAAGGTTTGTCCGATAAGTTATATAATATAAGTGAGACAGTTACTATTTCTCTTAGCGGAAAAGGGCTCGACATCGCTAGTGAGTTCGACGTGTCGACAAACAAACAAGCACACACGCACACACACACCAGACAAGAACGCTCTCTGCACAAAACCCGTTACGCTCGCAACCTACGCAAAAACAACATCCAATAAATCCGTATAAATGAAAGAAACGCACACACACACACACACACACACACGCAAGAAAAAGGGATTATTAAGACGTTCTAAAAGCATGTATATATTATACGATGGGTGAGAAAAAAGGGAGAGGTAAAAGTAGGATAGCACAAGCAAGACTGTACGGAGAAAAGATTATATATATGTACGTTGTGAACGGTGCACACGGCGCGTATGAAGACAAAAAGAAAAGAAACGAAAAGGAAGAGGATGGAGAAACAAAACAAAAAGGCCGAAGAAATAATGAACGGCTTTGGAGGGGGGAGGGGAAGGGGCGAAACACTCCCTACGTGAAACACATGCGTGCACGCCACTGCGAAACCAAAGCGCACACATTCAAATATTTATATATATACATATTACCTACCTGTCCTCATTGCCATTACGACTCTGTCATTTTTTGATGTTCTGCACCAACTGAATTTAGAAACCCAACACTGTTTGATCGAGCTCCCCAGGCGGGTGCTGCTGCGCACGTCTCAACCTACGCGCTCACATGGGCTTCGTCAGCCAAGCAACCCGCCATCCCCAGTGGTCTGCAGATGCGATCTCCGTCGTTTTCGGTCGGGCGTGCTGCTGCTGCCGACTACATCATCACTCACCGTGTAACAGGTCTTCACGGCTGTAACAGTTGCCGTTGAAGCCTTTCCTCTTTTCTTCGCAGAGCCCCATGTGGTCGGCAATGCGGATCGGGCGTCTGGCCGTGGAACTGGAGTCAAGCGTCGCCACAATGGAAGACTCACGTCCGCCTCGCCACCCTCGAGTACCTCCCTTGACCGTAATTCGAGTCAGGAGGTCTGCGGTGGTGTGGAGGCCACCCGTTGGTCCATCTGCTCCACTATCCCTGCCTAGTCTCTTTGGCTGCTTTTGCGGCTTCGCTAACGGGACTTGGGCGGTGGGCCGAGGTGCGATCGGCGGCAGTGTCGGACTGTACAGGATCGCTCCATGTTGCGGCGACCGCTGGTGCATCAGCATGTCCTCTGCTAGCGGCGGCACCGGTGGTAGCATCGGCGAGGACGGCGCCGCACTCCTCTGTGGCACACCGTGCTCGCTTTTAGGTTCATCCGTATGTGTGTGGACGCTGTTGGACTGGCGATCTGCGCGGTCGTTGTGACGGGGATCGGCGACACGGCGGGTGATGGCCCGCGGGGGAGGCAGCGTTGACTGCTTCAGGATCTTTGCGAGGCGCATGGGTGCCAGAACGTCGGGTATCGGGTTCGTCTTGCTGCTGCTGCTCAGGTCGTTATTGTTGCTGCTGCTGCTTGTGTTTTTGTTGTTCGATTTGCGCAGCACCGACGGCGGCAACGCATCTGTCGGAGCGTTTGGCCGCGGGGTGGTGCTGCCGTTCTCCTCCGTCACGTCGGCTACGTTATTCGACGTGGCAGCACCGACCCGCATCACAGGTGAGGTTTTGCTGTTAGATGAAGGATGCCCCGCCTGCGGTGACTTCGGTGATCGCGTAGTGTTGAGCGCCGCCACAGGCGATGCATTGGCGCTCATCCTCGCCTCCAGTCGCTGCACGAGCGCACTCACCGACAGCGGCGCCACCTCCATCGCCGCCTCGGTCGGACACTTCGCGGTGTTGATCGCCGTCGTCGTCCCAGTGCCGGCGTTGCTACCGTCCACCATTGTGCTCTTCCTTACAACTTCTGTGGGTCCGCCTGCCGACTCTCCGTCGTACGGCGGGGCGGTGGAGTAAGGGACGCGGCTGTGCGAACTGGAGTCGCCCTCGCTGCCCTGCGCGGCAATGTGCACCGGCGATGCGACTGCGCCGTCTGCCGCGCTGCTGTTAGAGCTGCCACACAGCGCCGCCTCGACGAGGTGCCCAATGCGGGTCGCGAGGTGCCGTTGGCGGTTGCGGTGCTGTACGGACCGACTGCTGCTCCGGGACGACCCCACGCTCCATTCCACGGGAACGAGAGCGCGAGCTGCACTGGCGGAGGGCAGAGGAGGCGCTGCACAGTTCGCATCAGCGGTGGACGGCACTGAAGGGACGGCGTTGGGCTGCGCAGCCGGCGGCGCGGGGAGTCGCATGCGCAGTGGTGGTGGAGGCTGATAATAGTCGTCCGCCGGGTGTGCGGTCGACGTCGCCTTTGCCAAGACCCCGGGTGTTTCTCCAACACCGTCGTGGGAGGCCATCGGAGTCGTCTGTCCTTCCATCGCTGTGGTATCCGTTACACTTTTAGCGCTCGTGCGGTATCCACCCGTCAGCTGCCGCAGACTGCTCGTGTACACGTCGGACAGATACGTACTGCCAATCAAGCTACGGAAACGGCCAACCTCCCCGCAGGGGACAGGGAGATACACGTCATACGGCGACTGCCTGTGTGCGTCTTCCAGCACCGGCGGGGCCTTTCTCTCCGCGGCGGTCGCGTTTTCCGACACAGGCCGCGCCGTTGGCTTCGACGTAGAGCGTGGGGAAAAGGGAGGAAGGGTTTTGGTCAGTAGCAGGTGGTTGCACGACGACGGGGAGATTGGCTGTGCAGACCCTTCCGCCTCGGTTTGCTCAATGTGGCGGTTGCTAGACGTGAACGTGGGGACCGCCTTTGCCGCGGGTGGTGCCTTTTGCTTTGGTTGAAAAGCAGCAGGTGAGTGAAGGGGAAGACCAGCGAAAGAAAGCACCTTTTGCTTCGGCGACTGCCCTTGCTGAATTTCTGGTGTTGGTGCCCACTGTTGCTGCTGCGCAATGAAGTGCGTCGGCGGGGTTGCGGCCTTTTCTTCGTCCTCCGGCATCGGCAAGAACCCCTCCGGCGTCGCGGTGGTCTTGCGCTCCAACAGGGAAAGCAGATCGAGGGACTTGTGGGCGGTGTCCGTCTGAGACGCAGAGCGGTTCAGCGGAAGGGGTGGGACACAGAGGCCAACGTACGGAAGAGACGACTGAAGCGGTCCTTGCAGCGAGAGAACGCGCACCGAGGCGGAGCCCCGCGCCGGCGGTTTTATCGGCCGTATCGCGGCTGCCTTCGTCTCTTTCGCCTCCCGCAGCGCAAAGAAACTTTTCTTCGAGGAGAGGAGAGAGTACTTGGCAGACGTCATGGACGACTTCTTTTGGCCGTCAGATGGGACCGTTGGCAGAGGCGGATGCACTGACCAACACGACTCCCCTTTTGCGCCGGGGTACTCCCACCAGTCATCGTCAGCGGTGGTGAAGCCGGCGGCTCGTCGCGTGCCGCCGTTCTGGATGTGCGGAAGCTTTGCCGCCGCCCTTGACGTCTCCGCTGCTGCTCGTTTGTTCGGCTCCGTGGTCCGCAACTCCGCCATTGAGTCCTCCAGGCCCAACGCATACGGGTCTTTTCCGAAGCTCACACGCGACGGCAGCAACGACGCCTTCTTTATTGGCTTCATCTCTGCCTCGCCGTTCGTCGGGGGAGAGGTGAAGAAGGAGTACACCGCCGGTGTCGCGGCGCGGTGCATCTCCCCTGAGTAGAAGTAGCTGAGTCCGCGATCGATGCTGCTCGCGCTGTTCCGCACCAAACGCCGAGAATCCGTCGGGGTTGGCTTTGTGGCAACGCGGGTGATCTCGGGGAAGTGCGCGACAGCTGCGTCACGCCGGCGCAAGTCCCTCTCCGGCTTCGATAACACAGCAGCAGCAGCGGAGTCGACACCAGTCACACGCCGATTCTCTGTGCTGCCGACCTCACTGAAAGTCTCGCGGGAAGGCGGGCTGTCCAGCAGCTTCCACAAATCGCCATAATACGAGGAGTGGTACTCCAGGATGTAATCCACATCCGACCCGGCGCTCGCGGGGCTGCGCACGTCCCGCCACGACTCCGAGCACCGGTCGCTGCTCCCGCCGCGCGCCGCCGCTCCGTCGTTCTCGTCGTCTGCTGCGCCGTGAGAAGAGTTGCTGTCGCGTGCGCGAAACAAGCCATTTCTGTCCTCACTGTTCGTCCATTGTGTGATGGTGGACATCGCTGCTGTCGTCATTGTGTTCGGTGTGCACCTCGAGGGCCTGCCAATCGCATCATGACCCTGCGCGGTGGTCGTCTCCGCGGAAATTGGCCTGCCAGGGTAAGGTGGAACCGATTCCACACACTGGAAGCAGCTCGGCATTCCGCGTAAGTTGTATTTGCTTGGCTGCAGCGACTGTCTGTCTCGAGCCGATGGAAGCCGCTCGCACTTCGCGGCTGCGGGGGATGCGGAGGGGTTGAAGGGTGAGTGTCGGCCTGTGATGCTGCGGCGTACGTGCGTCTTCTGCGGCGCTGTGGAAAACGGCGGGGGACTCGGCGGGGGTACAGGCATGAAATCCGTCGCCTCCGCCGTCGCCGCAGTACCTCGCTGCGGCGGGTCAGCCCTGTGCTGCCCCTCGGTGGAGAGATTCGACCCTACGTAAGGACACGTCGCATCAAGACCGGCTCGCGCCACCACCTCGCAAACGTCAACGTTGAGCGGGCTTGGGTAAGGGGTGGTGGCATACTGCGAGGCAGCAACTTTGGCGGCTGCTCGCAGTGGTGCGGTTGGCACAGCAGAAGCGGCAGTGATGCTGGCGGCGCCTGACACGGCGGCCGTTGTGCTGTGCTTCGGTGAGCCCTTCACAATCTTCGACACAAAAAACCTGTTGGTCCGGGGGTGTGACCCGCGTGTCTTGGGCAGCCGCACCTCCGTGGAGGAAAGCACCGCCGGCGAGGACGTGGTGTTCGTTTGGCCTTTGGCACTGTTGCTGCGTGGTGCGTCCTGGTCCAGTGGGATTTGCAACGGTGCGGGGGCAGGCACGGAAGGCGGACGCGGTGGCGGTGGTGTCCCGTCAAAACTTGGTGTTGTGACAGCGGAAACGGTGGCGGGGCGCTGCGTCGGGGAGGCCGAGTGAGGGGAGTTGTCTGAGGTGCGCTCCTGCCTGCCTAACGAAGTGAGTTGCGTGTCGGGCGTGGGAGCTGGTGGCACCAATGCGGCCCTCTCTTCTTGAATCGTCGTGGAAGACTTCGTGTGCTCGGCAGCGGCGGCTTTCGGCTGCGATTTGGCGGAGCGGTTCGGCCCCACCTCGGAGGGTGGTGGCGCCCCCGTCACAGGCATCGGTGTAGGTGAAAGAGAAGCCGCGGCATCCGTTATCGATGTTGTGGCCCCGACCATGCCCGCAGTTGGCAGCTTCGATATCGCGTCATCGCGTGCGCAACGGGCGCTGCTGCCGTCGGCGGAATGACTTGCACGTTTGCTTCGCCCGTTCTTGGTGCGCTCCAACGAGCGGGAAAAGCTGCTTGTGCGGGAGCTGGCACCACTAGAAGTCTGCGACGGTCCACACCTCGAATCCGGCCCGGTCTTCGTCGCTGCAGCTGCAGCTGCCACATCCTCCGTACACGGCTGCTGGGCCGATGTGTGCCTCTGCGCCTTTGCGAGTTGCTGCCACTCGCGCTCTTCCAGCCTCTTCTGTATTAACAGCCGCCGAATCTCCTCGTGCTTCTTGTGACGAAACCGTTTGTTGTAGGTTGGGTTGTCGAGCTCATCGTCGCTGGACCACGCAGGCGAGTCAAGGAGCGGCACATCATCCAGATGAACACTGCGCAGAGCGAAGTTTTCTGCGTGCCGGTGAGACGGCGACGTGTGTGGTGGCGGGGTCTCGAGATGTATCGCTACCGGAAAGGCCTCCGCCTCTTGTTCCGGGCGCTCTGTCAGCATCGTTTTCTCTTTTTCTTTTAATGGAGGAGAAGTAGCAATAATTAAAAAGGAAAGAGAATAACGGGAGTGGAAAACGAGGCAAGATTGTCGAGCAACAACGCGGACAGACTGCGACAAGGAAAAAACGAAAATAGAGCTAGATCAGTTATAACTTCTTTAATACGTACGCGCACCTTGCTGTTACGTGAAGGGCCGCGTAGGAAAATAAACAAAGGGATTTCAACGGCAACCTCGCATACACACACACAAAAAAAAAAGGTATATAAACGGTAAACAGAATGCGAATGCTGTACACAATAACGACAGAAAAGACTGCTACTACGAATACGCGTGTTTTTCTACAACAGCACGTTCGACGGAGTGTGAGGGAAGACAAACGAATTAAAGAAGAAGAAGCAGTTGGTATGTGTGAACTCGCAGTGAGCTCACAAGACGCTTTCTAGAAGAAGAAGAAAAATAATGATAGTCGAGAGCACTATCGCGTTTATCTGCTATCTCTGCGAAAACAAATAAAAAACAAGCTTTGAATTAGGAGGTGAATGTGTAAACTGGTACACATAACTACATAAGAAAATTGCCAACGAGAGAGAGAAAAAAAGAAAAATCCGAAAGAAGAAAAAGCACACACATACAACTCTAAAAGCAGCTGCTGAGCAAATACACGATATTTTGGGGTGGCACTATGCAAAACGTATAAAGAGAGAAGAGGGAGCTTATCGTTCACTAAATTCTTCGGTCAACCGTGGGTCAGCTGATGGAAAAAGACACGGGAAGAGGTAGAACAAAAAAAGGAAGAAAGAGTAAAACACACGGTGAATGTACCTTATTAAGAAAGCGGAAAAGGGACTAATCAAACACAGACGAAAGAGAGAAAAATGTCGTTTTGCAGAAGTGGACAAAGCAAAGTGACGAAGTTGAGAAGCTGACTTCACACACACACACACACTCACACACACAAAAAGACAGTAACAGAACACTACCGATAAAAGAAAAAGGAGGAGACAATGTAAGTACGAAGCTGAATTTAGAACGACGATGGAAGAACCAACGCGAAAATGCACACCAGAAAAAGAAGAAGAAGTTATCTTCCTTTGTCGCTGAACCGCTGGTTGCTTGACGCAACGCACAGCGACAAGTATATATATATAGAATTCCTCTTTGCTTCAGTTGGGATACGCACCACTCAAAAATCAAGAAGTGGAGAAGAGAAGAAAAAAACGGAAACAGCTGAACTCAACCACAGCGGTAAAGAAAACAACGTTAACAGCCGCCGTGTGTTGCACTACGCGATACACTACTGAAAACACCGGGGAAGAACGATAAAGCAGAAAACTATGCATAAAGAAATGTGGGAAGAGAAGACAGGAAAGATAAATAATAACAATAACAACAGTACGAGGAGAAAAAGAAGATGAGACCGCAGGGGAGTTCGGTTTGGAAAAAAAAAATAGTAATAATAGTAAACAATTAAGGATGAAGATAAAAATAGAAAGGATACGCAAGTAAACGCCAACACAGCGTGTCAGAAAGAGAACGTATATAGCGACCGCACAGCTCACTTCGTAAATTAAAGGAAAGCGCAGAAGAAAATTGTTTCGCGTTCAAGAATGGGCCGCTTTCATAATCACAAACAGACCTAATCGCAACTATTGTCTTTTTATCGGCGCACAGGAGGAAATGCGACAACGATACAAACAGAGATGGGTGCGAACTACACTCACGCAACTGTCCCTACCAGCCCCTAGTGGTGAAGCTAAGAGAGCTGTATTAGATGGCAGACTTTTTCTTTCTTTGGAGTGCTGTGTCTTCTCCTCCTTCACCGCCTTGACACTTGCCCCAGCAAGATTCTTTCTCTTCCGCAAGATATGATGATGACTGTTTCCTTTTTCTCTCGGCAGATCTCTGCGCTGTGAGGCGACAGACAACAAAGGGAAAGGAAGCTGTGACGTCCGTCTTGTTTGTTAGATAAGAAACCAGCTCTCCGGCGAAGCCCTACGAGGTCTTTACTAGAATGAATGAGATAACGAGAAGAAGAACAGCTCGATCTGGGAAACACGCAAAATCGAATGAAAACAAAAACAGAAATAAAATGAAGCCTTTGTCTTTTTTTAATGATAAATCG
The DNA here is from genome assembly GCF_001293395.1 of Leptomonas pyrrhocoris. Classification (NCBI taxonomy): domain Eukaryota; phylum Euglenozoa; class Kinetoplastea; order Trypanosomatida; family Trypanosomatidae; genus Leptomonas; species Leptomonas pyrrhocoris. The sequence goes on from NW_015438357.1 coordinate 201,772, forward strand.
CTGTCTTTAACTTTTACTTGTGGTCGTCGCAACGCTGTCGGTGTTCTGCTCGCACTGCCTTTTCACTGCAAAAACAGCCCGTATCCACAAAAAAAGGGGAAAAACAGAATTAACCTTCTGTGCACGAGCGAGATCGGGCGTAGCGTTCCTATACACGAAAAGGAGGAGAGGTAAAGGAGAAAACGGGAAAGATTGTTGATGCGAATGAAATGAAAGGCGTGATGAAGCGAAAAAACAACACGACAGATGAAGAGGCGAGTAGAACCGAGAAGACTTATTTCCCTTCTTATTTTTCGTGCAGATCTAAATAGAGCACAGCCAAACGATCCACGCTTTTTGCTGCTCATGTGTGCTCCTTTGCACAGGCAGCTTTTTTCCTTACCTTCCGCTAACACTAAACGTGTGTAGCGTGTTTCGAGCGATGTTGCCCATGCGAAATTAGCGTGTATCTGTTATTATAATTATTATTATTATTGATGTTGTTCTTGTTGGGCGACGTGTGTCTTGCGGTGTTGTCGCTGCTAAGGGTATGTTGACCAGGTGTCAGGTTAAGGTAGATGAAACGGCTGCCACAGCGAGAACGAATGGGGAAAGAACAAAAGAAACGTTGCGGTACGATCTTCACAGTCATCGTTGCCGTGATCATTCGCACACGTCACTGCGCGAGATACTTTGCCAGCAAATAAGCGCAGGGTCGACCGCAACGTAGGCAAACACACTTTCCGCATCGTCCGCGGAGCGACGGTCACTGTCACTCATGCAGCCACTCGCCAGCGTAGCACACAGCTGAGCGTGCCGAATGACCAGCCGACTTTGCACAAACAATGGTGACGGGTTTGCGGCCGTCGCGGCCGTCACGCCTTCGCAATAAAACACGCACACCCTGTCCTGGAAAGCAACTGTTTCCTGTGTGGCGCTGAGGGCATTTGCTGCACGGTGCGCAGGTGAGGAAAGCAGAGAAGGCGATGAGGCTGTGGGCAACACACGCGTCACCCCAACGGGAACAGCTTCCGAGTTCACCTCAACTGGTGGCAGCGGTATCCAGTGCCACGTAAGCCTCACGCCACTCACACCTGCGTTTGCTGCTTTGCTCCTCGCTGCAGGACCAAGAGAGGCAGAAGGAGTCGCGCGATCAACGGGTGTCGAAGGTATACCGCACAGCAGAAAAGACGCCAACCGATCGCGCGGGACGCTGCGGCTTGTAGACGCTAACGAAGCCGAACGTGTCACATCGCTTTCCGTCAGCAGCAACGTGCACAGTACCAGGTTGTGGAGAGACGCCGAAACGGGGGAGTGAAGAGAATCCCGCAGCGCCGCAGGACCCGTCAGCGAAGTAATGTACAGAACCTGCTGGAGAGCGAAGTCGGTGAAGTTCAAGCCCGCTCCGTCGCTGTTCTCTCTATCCAATGCTACACTTACCTTCGTCGCCCAGTCCATGTCCGCCACGAGCCGAGGAAGTCGTACCACAAGAAGCCTTGCTGCTGCTGCTGTCGCTGTCGCTGCATCGGCGTTATACAACGGGACCGGCGCAACGCGCAGTGGCCGACAAAGAAGTTGACGTAAGAGCGCATCCGCACTGCGAGGCATGTTCTCTCCTGCACTTTCCTTCGTCGAAGCAGCATCGCCCTCCGCCTCCCAGGACCACCGAAGACGACGAATGAATGGATTCTGTTGACCGTTGTTGCTGCTGTATCCAAGGGCAGGGCAGAGTCCAGACTCGTCTCGCACTGCCTCTTCAGACACGGTAGCTTTCTCCGAAAGAAAACGTCGGCCAGGCCATACGGTGTGTAAAAGGGCGGCATCACACACGCAGAGCGACGCCGCTTCCGTTGGCAGGCGGGCCTCCCGCTCTGTCTCCGTCGCACTCACCTCATTCGCCTTCGATGCGGCGTTGAACCAACCAAAGAAAGGGCAGAGTTTCGATGTCTGTGGCGGCCACAGCGGGGTCTCGACGGCGTCGTCGTTTGCCCTGTTTCCTGCCGCGTCACCCGACGCAACTTCCTCCCCAAACCAGGCGATGCTGTTTTGCAGAAGTACAATGGAAGGTGGAGGAGTGAAGGTTACGAGTGAAGAAGCGCGACTCGCTGCAGCCGCAGCACCAACAGCAGCAGCCTGGCCGTCTTCTCTTAACGATGGTCCATGGATGGAGTCACGCAGTAGTTGGCAAAGCGCGGCGCCGTCTGCATTCGCCACGCACGCATGGGAGGCAGCAATGTCAGCCCAAGAGACGACGCCGAGTTGAAGAACGCACGTCATGGTGCGCACCCGCCTCCGCACACGCAAGTTGCTGACGCTGGTCTTTCCACTCGTACTCTTCGTATTTGCCACTACGGACGATGCGGCGTCACGCGCGAGCTGCTGTTGTTCTGCGGCGGTGTCGTCAGAGGTGAGAACACCTGTCCAGAGAAACGAAAAGGTTTCTCCACATCCCTCTACACCACTGCCCTGAGAAGTGCAAGAATACGGCTCAGTGACGGGCAGCTGTTCGAGCTGCATCGTAGACACAGAAGTCGAAGACGTCCACACGGACTTCGTGTTGGCTGTCCGCACGTCGATCACGCGCTCCACATGGCCGTCCGCCAGGCGTACAACGCCCACCAAAGGCCCGGCGGCAATGACGAGCAACACAGCAGCCGCGTGCGTCTCCTTGTTCTTTCTAGTCACGACAACTTTCATGGAAGCGTCGGCAGGACCCGCTCCTTCGTTCAGCAGCACCTGTAAAAACTTTGTTTCACGATCTCGTTGAGTGGGCGAAGACCCTGATGGTGTGTTCGTCGCTTTCGCGTACTGCAAGGTGCCAAGACGCAGCACCAACTGCAATGCCTCCTCATGTCTGCCGCTGCTGATCTTGTCTGCTGTTCGCGGAGCTTCTGTATCGCAGCGCCAGCCGACCACGTCGCCAGACCGCAAGAGCGCCACAACATCCATCAGCTCTACACACGCTGCGAGCTCACACCCCACCGACGTGATACCGCTGGAAAAACCGTCTTTGTTTCTGGGAGTGCTGTGCACCCAAGCAAGGGCGACGGGAAGCACGTTGGAAGGCAGCGCGGTGGATGGCAGCGCGTGAGAGCCGACAACGGAGAGAGGCGAGTGAGAGAGCACGTCCATGCTGGTCGAGTCCATCGAGCTGCAGAGGCGACAAGAGCGTGCGAATTCGATCGCAGACACGCCTTGCGCGCAGATGCAGATTTTCGCTTTCTTGTCTTGCTTGACGGTCCCAAAAGGAGGAGGAGGTGTCTCTGGCGTGGCAGCAGCGGCGGTAACAACGCTTTTATCGTCGACTGGCGATATGCACGTCTGCACACTGGAAAGTGCAAAGACACCTTCATGGACGACGTCAACCGATCCCTCCCGGCATGCCGCATATCCGCAGATCAACATACACACGCTATCGCCGCTGCTTCCTCTTTGCCTGTTCGAGCGAGCACCGCAGGTAGTCCAGTGCAGCATCTGATCCACGGAAACAAGCGCGGAGAGTGGCGCGGTAGCAGCGGATGGAAGTGACGAAGGAGAACGCGGTAGGCCGGTGAGATCCACACGGACTCGCTGCGTCAGTTGCACGGAATATCGACAGGCACCTTCTTGCTTTCTGCTGTCCGGTGCGAAAGCACGCCGGTTGGAAGCCACCACGTCTGCGGCCAACCCCCGAATTCTCCGAATCGGCTGCGCTACGATGGTGAGTAGCACGGCGGTGTAGCCGCCTTCTGCAGCAGAAGCAGCCGTCGATCCTGCGAAGAGGGCACCAATACGGGCTACCGCTCTTACGCCGCCGTCAGCAGCCGTGCGCGGATCGCCTCCATTGTGGAAGGCGTCATGCGCGAGCAGGACCGTGGAGGCGCACTCCGGGTAGCCGTCAAGTGCGCAACGCGCCACTTCCCCCGCAGCGCCATACAAAACAAAAGCGAACGCGCCTTCACTCCTTTTCTGGTCCCACTGCGCAGGCTCAGAATTGCTGACCACCTCTGCACTTTCTTGATCAACCTTGTGGGAGTGCCGCCGAGCTGCACGAAAGAGCCGGCTAGCTGCGTAGGGCTCCTGGGCAGGTCGTTGGAAAACACCCACGATTTCGGTGGGCGCCTGCGTCATCGCACGGCGAGTGCTGCGAAACGCGTCTGCGGCTGTGCCCCGCTCGGAGCCTCGGCGCATTGCCCTTTCGCCGTTTTCCGCGCTTTGCTTGCTCGCAAGTCCCGTTCCGTGAAGCGGCGTTCCGAGCGTGGCGGCAAACAGAAATGAAGGATGTGCAAGCGTGAGTCCTCGAACCGACCACGGCCCCATGAGCACGCGCCCGCTGACGTGTATGGGCGGTGGATCCGTCACATCGGTTACCGTCCGCGTCATCACCGACTCCCTGTTGGGATGGCGTGCATCACACCTGTCCGACTCGTCCTCCACGAGGCAGCAAACCGAGAGGGTGTCGAGGCAGGAGTCGCCAATGGAGAGGGCAGGGGCGGCGTAGAGTACGGCCAGTAAAGGAAAACCGTGGCTGCAGTCCAGCGCGTCCGGCAGCCAGCGCACACTGCGCAAGGATACGCAGGCGCTGTTCGAAAGCGCGTGCGCTTCACTGGCGCCTCCGTGGGGTACGTCTTTCAGCTTGTGTTCGTCTGCTACAGCAGCCTCGTTGCCTTCAGTGGGTCGTGTCAGGGAGGGCGGGACACGAAAGAGCTCATCCAAGTAAAACCACCCCTGCGCGTGGAGCCGCCATCCTTGCATTGCCGGTGAGTCTTTATCGTCTCTTGCGGAAGCGGCGGAGCCGGAAAGACGAATATCCGCCGCTGCGCGATTCCCGCAGCGCAGACGGACAAAGTGCAGTTTCGGTGCGACGTCGTCCGCCGGGCGATGCGGGGTGAGAATCAACATTTCTTTCCCTTCTGCACATCCGTTTGTCGTGGATCGCAGAGGGCAGATCAACGCCGTCGTCGCAGCCTCTGTCAGAGAGCTTGATCTTTCAAGAGTGCTTCCTGTTGCGGCGACGCTGGACGAAAGCCGATGTTGCTCCTTTGCGCAGTTTATCGGGCGTGGCACCCACACACAGTCGTGCAGGCGCACCCTTCTCGAGTCCGCCTCCATGAGTGCAAGCGCGAAGGTTGCGAGGGCGCAGCAGCCGCATTCGAACACGCACCACACGTCGATAAAACCCCCCTCTCCATGATGCCGTACTACGTGGAGTCGACGAAGTGGTGTGCCCGCACCACGCAAAGCCCCAGTTGTGCTGTCTGGTGAGCCCGCTGATGTTTCTGCCGGAGATAAAGCGGGGCCTGCTGTAGCCGCCGTCGCAGCAAGGTACTCCGTGGCCCGCAGCTCGGCAAACGCGTTCGCGATGGTCGCTGAAGCGACGTTCCTCTCCCGGCTCTCCGTAGAAGATGACGGTGGCACGTGCACTTTGTGCCGCGGGGACCTGCTGTGGACGTCGCGCAGGCAGCAGCAGAGGCACGGCAAGGGTGCGCCGCGTGAAGTCGGCTCGAACGCGGAAGGTGAGATTTCTTGTGTAGCACGGTGCGCTGCGACGTGCGCCCACAAGTATTCCCTGATCGTCGGATGATTTCCCTGATCGCTGGCCGCTGAAACGCCCTCGCCTGCCGTTGACGATGTGGGAGAGGTCCGTGAAGAAAAGACACGGTAGCCAAAAGGGTCTGCGCTGTCACCGCCGTCACTTTCCGCGACAGGAGCTGCGTGTCGATCCGCCGCAGCAGCGGAGGCGGAGAGGACGAAGAGAAGCGTGTACGCGTCTTTCGCGATAATCGAACAGACCACATCGGAGGAGTACTGGGCGTCTGCCGTGGAGATGACACACGCCATATTGGCATCTAAAGACGTCGGTGCTTCGCTGAAGCATGAAAACAGTAGGAAAGAAAAGGTGTCGTGTAGAGAGAGAGAGTTGCGTGTGGGACGGAGAAACAACAGCCATTAACGAAAAAGGCTATTTCATAACCCTACGCCTGCGTCTTTGCACGCATACCTCAAAAGAGTTCACACACAGCTGCGGTTTCGCCCTTACATGACCTCAACCGCAGCAATGCGTGCCGATATCGATGGTCCGGTTAGAGGGGAAGGAAAACGCGTTTATTCCCCTAAGTGATCCACAGAAGAAGGCTTCCCAGCACGAAGGCCACTGGCTCGATTTGATCGTCACACACGTTGAATCATCACTCACCAAAAAAAGAATGCCTATTCAAATATCCGGTGCAACTTCTTTCAATGTTTCTTTCTTTCATCACGGTAGCAAAGTCACCGAGGCCAAAACGAGAGTCACCCCATCAGTTGCCCATCCTCGATTAACTTCTAAGAAAACAATAAACACTTTCAGGCTCCAACAATATGAAAACAAAAACGATGGCGATGCGGCGCAGGTGAAGGAGAAGAACCGCGTGACGAAGCGTGCTAGCAAAGAAAAAAAAAGGCTGAAAGACACATCCACACAGATGTGCGCAGTCACACAACGTGGCCTGCTCATGAGAGAAATGGCACAAATCTGTTCGTTCCCTCTCCACAACGTCAGTGTAACTTGCACCCTGCTCGGTCTTGGCGATAAGCTTTCTTTCTTTCTTTACTTCACTAACCGCGCTTGTCCTTTCCTCCGCAGCTCTGAAAGAACACGCCTGTGCAGGTTGCCGGCGACCTTACGCAGCGCAACTGACACCGACTCATCGCCATCGTCGCTGACACAACGTGAAAAAACAAGAGACAAAGAAAACAAACAAAACAAAGAGTTGCTGTCCTTTCGAGAACAACACGGACAACAAAAGAAGGCTTCTGTGAAGAGAACAAAGTGGAGAGCGCGTATATCAAAGACCTACTACCGAGCGGGAGCACCTGTGGGCAGCAGCGGCAACTTGTCTTTCTTTAATTTTATCTATTCGCTCACACAGGCATGTCTCGCCTCGGCGCGTGCGTGATCTACGAGCTTGCGCTGGGACTGTACGTGAGTCCGTAGGCCTCGTTGAAGGGGGCCTGCACCGCCGCACTCAGCTCTTCCGCCAGCGTTAGCACCTCCAACCCCACTGCGCGCACGTCCATCGTGTGACTTCCAGCGCTGGCGGGAATGTCAACGCTAATGCGGTACTCTACCCGGGCGTCCTCCTCGTCGTCGCGCAGCACAATCAGCGGCTGCCGCTTAATCTCGCGCACCACAATCGCGATCCCCTTCGCGTTGAGTCGCTCAAAGTGCCGGGACTCGTTCTCAGAGAGGTACACGAGCTGCCCATGCTCCGGCGGCAGCACATCGCTCACATCGTCCTGCGCCAGCTCAATCACCTGCGTGCGAGAGTAGGTGTCGCGGTCCTGCGCACTGACTGGCGCACGTGAGCGCAGCAGCACCAACAGGTCGGGCTTCTCTAACGAGGTGCAGAAGGCCGTCTGCACATCCACCCAAGCCCCATAGACGCCGTCCACCTTCGTGTGCTCGTTCAGCACCACCTCCAAGCTATCGTTTGCGCGCTTGATGGTGCCCTCGTAGGTCAGCCGTGCGTTCTTGCTGACGAGGTCGAAGCCCTTCTCGGCCAGAAACTTCTCCACCGCGCCGATGGCGCTCTCCGGCACGCTGGAGATCCACGTGTACGGCTTCGTGAGCTGCATGCGCTGCTGCAACGTGTAGGCGGACACAACGCGTTCGTTGTGCCGCATGGCCGACGCCGTGAGCAGCAGCTTGCCCACCTCCACGGAGAGCTCGCCGTCCATGCGCAGGTTGCTCATGTTCAGCAGACACCACTGCAGCACCTTGCTGTAGCGGGCCTGCAGCGCGCCCTCCGCGTCCGAGGCGGAGAGGGTGTAGCACTCCGTGTTCGCCGGGAAGCCGGGGAAGGCGGCCGTGTTCACGCGACTGACCACCGCCTCCGCACTGCTGCCAACTGTCAGCAGCTGAAACGCGCGTGGCACCATCGTGGTCGCGCCTTGGTAGAAGCCCGCCTGCGCTAAATCGAGCAGCGTCTCCGGCTGAGTGGCGCCGGACGAGGCCCAGTTGCCGTAGTCCTGACCTTGTCCTCCACGATCACCCGCCGCAGCAGCAGCAGCAGCGACGGCGGCATCGCCAACCGCAGCAGCGTTAATTTTATCTTTCGCCTGCAGGTACTCCTCTAACCGCCGCACCACCGCCGCCTTCTTCGCCGCCGGGTCGGTGGCGATGCCAACGCCGGAGAGAAACTCGCGCATCTGGGCCAGCTGCAGGGAGAAGAGATTGCCCTCGTTCCACAGCGACCACACCTGCTCGTGCGTGACGGGGGCCACCACGTTGCCGGAGATGATTTGGGGGCCAGCGAGCATTTCGTCTACTCCGCTCGACGCAGACGACCCGCTCTGGAAACGTTTTTGAACGACGGTGGCGGTGGTGGTGTGGAAGGCGGTGATGGAAGCCGTGAGAGACCGCGCCGCAACCGCACCGCTGCGGGGATGCGCTAAACGCAGAAGCCGAGACCGGAGCATTTCTCTTTCCCCTTTGGTTATATATTTGCTTTCTGGGAATTGTTGCTGTACCTTCGCGGCGACGTTGTTCAACGGTGTGCCTATTTACCCCTTCTGCTCTAATTCGACGCGCGAACAAAAGCACGTCCGATGCTACGGGTGGTTTCCAGCACGAAGTCAGCAAATCACGGCGCCCGCTCCGCTGCTCGTGTGTGTTCTTCTTGATTATACACTTTAAGAGTGCGAGACAAACAGAAGAAGAGAAGGGTGAAATCGACGGTGCTTCGTGTCGTACGGACGATCGTCGACGTGGCCGAGAGAAAAAAAAGAGGGGGAGGCGACCACGGAGGAGAACACAACGATGAACGATGGCAATAACGACATTTCTTTTCGTAAAACAACATTTCCGAAATGCGCGAGGGCGATGAAACGTGAAGCAACGAGTAGAAGCCCTTAACATGAACGTGCATAAGGCTTCGGTTCATCGCAGGAAAGCTGTCCTTCGGTTTTTGCTCTTTTCGAGTCCCCACACCTTTGGAGGAGAAGGGCCTCGCGCGTGTTAGTGTTTATTGTTGGTGTAATGGCCTGCATTGATTCCTCCTTTTCGTAGGGTGCTCTGAGCAGAGACGCAGCTCACCGCCGTGACTTTCCTGCATTCACATGTTTTCTTCTTCCTGCTTGCTTTCGTCCTTGGTTCTGTAGAGAATCATAAAAGACAACAATGTGGAGCAAGAAACTAAACAAAGAGAACCGACTCTAATGTCGCCGAACGTCATACGTGGTTTCTGTTGGATCACACGTACACGGAGACGGAAAACAAAAAGAAAAAAAAACAGAAGGAAGCCAATAGAAGGGGAAAAACAAATTTCAGATAACACACCACCGCGATGAATTGCGAGTGCAGCATACAAACAATCAATCACATCATTAACGCTTTCCGTTTCTTTTCGCTGCTTTTCCTTCATTACACCTCGACGTGTTTGGCCGGTGGCGTCGGAGATTCGAACACCAACTCGCCCGGCCGCAGCTAGCACGCCGCCAAACGTTATCGAGAAACAAAGAATTGAGCGACTTCCCATATAAAACAAAGGGGGGGAGGCCGCGCGCCGTTTTAGCAAAAATTAACACAGACGCACAACGGAGGAGACGCACGGGAATCTAAATTTTAAAAAGGTCTAAAGAAAACGCTGGACGAAACGAAACGTGAGAGATAAGGCTTGAAAAAAAAGGGGGCGGGAGACGGAAGGTGCTGCCTTCCTCCGTTGTTTTCTTTTCCACACAGCTCTCAGCCGTCGCGCCGCTGATGTGACAGCACAAACAAGCGAATGTTGCTTGTACAGCTCTACGGGAGCTCGCTGCGTGCTGCAGATACGCACTTCCCTTCTGTCGCTCTGCATTAAACGAGCGAAGGTGACTGCACGCGGGTGCGAGTGCCAGCGGCGGGAGCAGAAGCGTCGGTGTAGTCCTCCTCCTCCTGCTCCCGCATCACCGCGGCCGCCACCGAGCGCAGCGGCATCACCTGCAGCGGCGTCTTCGCTTCACAGACGGGCAGCAGCACAGAACCGCGATAGTCAACGCACGCCTGCTGAATCGCGTTAGCTGGGTGCGACACGACAGGAGAGTTGTTCTCCTCCGTTGTGAAGCCGGCTGTCACGGTGCCGGTGGCCGTGTGACACGTCGGTGACACAGCGTTGTCGAAGTCGTGCCCAAGGCAGCGGTTTACAGAGCCGCTCCTCGTCTTGTCCTCCACGGTGCTGCTGCTGCTGCCGGTTGGGGAAGCGGCACCACTCAGGCGCAACTCCCGCATATGAGATACGGCAGCAGTGAAGGCGTATGCCTCGTCCTCATCCATGAGAACGTCCATCGCAGACCGCGGGATGAGCCGCGTACCGGTCTTCATGTCGGCCCCCTCCAGCGGACTCTGCTTGTGGTGACGGTGCGGGGTGCTGCCACCGCCCATGAAGGCGTCCTTGTGGATTGACTGGCCACACGGCGTGTGCAACGCACTGCCGTCGCTGTTGTGCATCGCTGCCGCCGCAGCAGCAGCTGCCGGAGCCCCCACGCCTCCGTGCGAATGCTGCCACGATGGTTGCGTCTGCGGTGTCACGGCAGGAGACGGAGACGGCGACACAGGCAGCGCGTGAAGTGCGTGACCGGCGTCGCAGCGCGGCAGCCCGTGGTTCAACAAATAAATGCGCTGTAGCTCTGGCGGGCACGGGTCGGGCAGTCGATGCACCCCACTGCATTCCGCACGCGCCACACAAGCCCCACGGACCCAGTTGAGGCACAGGTTGCGTGGAAGGCTGGCGTACGCGCAGCTGGTCGCGTTGCGGCACGCACCGTACCACCGCAGGCATGGATGGACGTCGGTGCAGAACGGCCGCTCCTCTGGTCGTACGCGGCGCCATGAAAGATTGCCGCCGCTTCCTCCAGCGGGTTTCAAGCTCTCGATTGCGTGGGTGCCTGTGCCGCTTACCTTGTTGGTGGAGTCATCGCCCTCGCCGTCTGCCTCGTCATCTTCGGCAGCCTCTGCAGGAAAGATGCAGCGGGCGATGCTTCGATTGCCGGATTTGGTACCCTCACCAGCCGTCACAGCAAGAAGAGCCTTCACAGCACCCTCCGACACGCTCTTGCGCCGCGGCTGCTCTTCTCCTTCCCCTTTACTCTCGGCGCTGCAGCTGTTTGTGTTCATGGGCAGGGTGCCACTGGGTTTGTCGACAGCGGCGGCCGGCGTCGTCTCGCGGCTGTGCTCGTGTCGAAACGCAAAGAAGAACGCCTTAGCGTCGATGAAGCGCGAGGCCTCGGGGTTGCAGCTGCCGAGCTCCAACAAAATCTGCACCAGCTCCTCCTTGCTGGCGTGCAGGAGCTGCCTCTCCAGCGCCACACCGGACAGGCCGCTGGCGATGGCCGCCGTGGTGGTCGCCGTCGTGGTGCCGGACACCGTCGGCACGGGTCCAAAGCCCGCAGGGCTGCAAGTGCTGCCCCGCTGCATCACCGCTGAGCACGTTGGAGAGGGAGAGGCGGTGTGGCTGTGGTAGCTGCTTTGCCGCTGCCGCTGCTGCTGTGCATGGGAGGCGAAGCCGGGCGGAGAGGCCCCGCCGTGCACCGCCTCGCCCATCGGCACACCATTGTGGAAGTACGGAGAGACGCCACCGGAACCATTGGAGGGGTGTGAGGACTGCAGCAGGTAGCTCGCGGCGGCGGCAGCAGCACCAGCGCCGTCCATAGTGGCAGAACCGACCTCCATCACCATCGCCGGCGTCGGCATCATCGCAATGGCAGATGTCATCCCACTCTGGTGCAGTGCGGTGGTGTTCATCGTGGCGTTGTGCGAACCGGAGAGGCCACCAGGCGAGGCGGAGAGCCGCGACACGTCGCCGCCAGGCGGGGTAAAGGGCGAGGTGAAGCCCATGCACGGCGCAGCACCGCTCTCTGCAGCGTATCCGGGGGGATAGTACAGCGCCTGCTGCAGTGAGGAAGCTTTCGGTGCAAAGGCAGAGCGCGCGGCCGCATCCCAGGAGCACGCCACGGCACCGCCGTCGGCGGGGTGAGGGCTGCTGCTGTTGCTGCCGGTGGTGGTGAAGACACGCATCGCCTGCGACACGGCAACAGCACTCGGAAGGGGCATTGACATCGAGGGTGGGGGCTGGAGCTGGGACACAGGCAGCGGCAACAGGCTTGCAGACGGATCCACGTAGGGGTCACCTCCGCATAGTTTGTGGTCGAGGCTGCTGAAATAGTCCGCACCAGACGCTGCCTGTGCCGCCGAGGCCTCCATCGTTTCTCGCGGTTGACTGCGCAGCTGCGAGTCGTGCCGCCAGCTGCCGCCGCCGTTCGTGATGGGTGTCACTCCTTGCAACAGCGCAGAGTCCTCCGCCTCCTCTCGCGTGCTCACGTGCGGAGTGTCCTCAAGAGCCTGCGTGGCGGGGTGAGCAGCGCCGTTATCGCACGCACGCTCCACTGGAGAGGTTGCGGTGGTGGTAAAGGTAATGTCCTTGACTCGTTGAAAGAAAGGCGAGGCGGCGTAGGCGCTCGGAATGTGGGGGCCGCCCGCCGAGTTCACAGGGCTGCTGCTGCTGTTTGTGCCGCCGCGCTGACTCTGCAGCTGGGACTGAGACAGCGTCTTCGCTTTGGTTTTGTTGCCGGTTTGGTTGAGCCGTGCGTGCGGTGTGGTGTAGATGTGTGAAGGTTGAGGAGGAACGACAGCAGCAGCATTGTGTGGCTGAGGTGTGTTGCGGTTCGGCGTCGCCGTGGCAGAGGCGGTAGAGTACGCCGTGTCGCCGTTCGAAGCTTGGCGCAGCGCCGTCAGCGGCGGGGGCGGAGGCAGCGAGCGCGGGCTCTGACCCTCCGGTTCTGAAGAGAGGCTGTGGCGGTGTCCAGAAGCAAAGGGTATCCCAGCTGTTGCCCCTGCTCCTGTCGTCGTCGTCGTTGTTGCGGTGGAGTGAGAGCTAGCAGAGGAGGGGGTGGGCGATGAAATAAACCGCGCAGTGGGCGCCGGCGCCATCGCTGCTCGCTTTGAGCTGCGGGACAGCGGCGGGTGCACCGCCACGGCCGCCACCGTGCGTGATGTCGGTGTCATCCCACACGGTGGCGTTGTCCATGCAGCTTCACTGCCACCCTCATTCGAACGCACCCCAGGGAGAGAATGCGGAGTAGGTGAGGTGTGCGCCGACGGCGACGGCGACCGAGACGGGTTGTGGTTGCTGCCGTTGCCGCTGTGCACGATGGTGGAGGTGGCGGCCGTCATCGTCGTTGTTTTGGTCGTGGTGGTGGTGCTGCCGTGTGGTGTGGGCCGTTGTGACGGTTGAGGCTCGGCGAGGGTGGCGTCCTGGCGGGCCAGAACGTTTTTCTGGAAAGCTTCCGCCCAGCGACCGGCTTCGCGCGAGACGCTAACAGATGCCGTCGCCGCATCTTCGCGGGCACCGACGGAAGAAGCATCCATTTTGTCGTTGTTGGTGCGGTACGGTGTGAAGTGCTGATCGACGTTGGCAAAGGAATCGGACTTGGCGCGAAGGCGTGCAGCAATCCGCATCTATTCTCTCTTCCCCCCTCTTTCTTAACTATAGGTGTCTCGCAGCAACTGTTCCCGACGCAGGGAAGAAACTTAGTGAACGCCACCGTAAAACAGATAGTGAATAATACGACAGCAACGTGAGCTTTTAAAAAGGGAAAAACTGTGTGTGTGTTTGTGTCCACAAGATTTATGGTCTCCTTTTCGTCGGCGTGTAGCTTAATATCTATCGCTGAGAATGTGCTCTATCGACTCTATCGACTCTAACGACGCTAATTTCTAAATTCTATTGCAGTTACCCCTCGGGCGCGAATAAGTCTTTCTATTGTTTGTTTGTTCTTTCTCATGTGTGCTTGTCTAGTGCAACGTTGAACAAAGATGTATATTGCTTGTTTCTTTGTTTTTAAAGAGATGCTGACGTGGAGGAATATATAGGTATTTTACCATCAAAAAAGGAGCCAACACTATTGGTGTCGGAAGAGGAGATAACCGGTAAAGTGGTTAAAAGGAAAAAAAAATGTATGCAAATCGATGTCCACAGGGATCACCGCTTTTTTTTTTGGAAATCTAGAATATTTTATGCGTGCTCTGGAAAGCTATGGCTTTCTACTGCAATAGGGGAAAAAAAACTAAGGCTGTATGTGTGTGGAACACTTCGGGTAGAACAAAAAAAAGGTTAAATAGCGGTTAATAGCCTCGTTATTGTTGTGGTTCTTCCCTTTGACGAGGCCATGGCGTGCAACGCATCATTTCAGCGAAGCGTTGCGTGAAGAGGTGCATGTCAGGTGACACAGAGCAAAGAAAAGGGAAACAAAAAGGCGATGAGACGGAAAAGGTCGAGAAAACCCAGAGCTGAATGCGGAGGAAAGCATAAACAGACAATTGTTTTCCGGCTAGATATTTTTTTTTTTTTTACTAGCGCGTTGTGCCCACAATCGATCGCACGTCAAGTACACCGAATTTGCTCGTGCTTCATCGTAAAGTGTTCTCGCTGCCACTTAGGGAAGGTAAATGAAGATTTCTTGCACCCACGTTCGTGGTCTTCTGCCCCCGGCGAAATGGCACAGGAGAACCTACCAAAGAGTGTTTCACGATCAACGCACACTCAGCCGTTGGTCTTCGTCTTGACAACCTTGTTCAACAGTTTGTTTCTTTCTTTTTTACATCTTAGTTGCCGGCCACTTCTTCGAAACGCTTCGTGTAGTACCTTCTCGAGCGGCAAAAGAACAAAAAACTGTTCTGTTTTTCAGAGGTAGACACCTCAGCTTTGGTCAGTGCAAATGCAAAGGATAGAACGCGCAGCTTAATCAAGAAGTGGCAGCAACTTCACTTTAATTAGAAAAAGATGCAGTGAACACAGCAATTCACACCCACCAAACTAGAACGACCTTCAAGGACAAAAGGGAAAAAGAGGATAGAAACGCGAAGTAACGGCGTAGAGTCAGTGAAACCGCAGAGATGTGAAAGGCGATACACTTCCGCGAAGAAAAGCGCATCGACCTCGTACGGCTTTCGTTGCATCTGTGCAAGTGCACGCTTCGACCATCAAGTACGCGCTTTCGGGGGAGGGGATGCATCTCGTGCTCCTGTGTCCTCTTGTTTTCTTGGAATCACTGTTTGTCTCGCTTACTCGCTGCCGTTCTCTTCGCGGTAGCGCTGCATGGCCACCGTCTTCTGTTGCAGGGCGTCAATCACCTGGTTCTGCTGACGCTGCTTCAGCACAATCGTCTTCTCCACCTGATCCATGCTCTCCTTAATCTGTGCCGCACGCGAAGTGAAGTACTTCTTCGCGTGTTCCATCGACTGCTCCAGAAAGTAGCCGGTGCCGACGTCGACGAGCACCTTGTCACTCGGGATGACGGTGCCCCGCACAAACAGGGAGGACGTCATGCAGACCAACACCTCCTGCTCCGCCGCTTCCTTCTTCGCGTTCTCGCAGACCACCTTGTACTGGTCGATCACATCGTGGTTGTCCTGGTAGCGGTTGCGGCCGTTGTACAGGCCGTCGTAGGCGGTGCCGAGGCTCTGCACGTCGTTGTCCAGCTGCTCCTTGAGGCCCTCCAGCTGTTCAATGGGAAGTTGGTACACGTTGATGCTCATTGTCGCGGCGGTTAATGTGTACGTGTAGGTGTGCGTGCGTGCGTGTGTGTGTGTCTGACAAGTCTTCTTGGCTGATCCGCTTAGCGTAAACAAAAAAAAACTGCGACAGGGAGCAGGTGAGATCGAAAGGAATGTGGTGTTGAGGCGCGTAGTGTTGAGCGAGTTGGGGCGGTATACAAGAGAGAGAAAAAAGGAAGTTGAGAAATGTAAACATCAAAGGGGAAGAGTGCACGTCAACGATTTTTCCTCCACAGCCCGGCCAGGAAAGAAAGGAAAAAGGTTGTCGCCATTCTTCAGTTTTAGTTCGGCCTTTTCGCTCGACGAAAATACTCTGCCAATTAACGCCCTACAGTGCAGAGGGCCATTTAGATTTTTTATTCCTAGAAGACAGAGCGCCCTTTTTCTCTTTTCTTTCAATGCCTCCTCTCAAAGCTGAAGAACAGCGCCATCAACACCAACGACGACAACAACAGGGTGGAGCATTCGTGCGCCTTTGCACGCCACCTGAAAGTGCCCGTCACCTTCGTAGAGTTCAGATAAACCGCAGCGGCATTATCACGCGTCCTCATGCCTCGCCGGCTCCATGAAGTGCTGCAGGTGCAGCGGCGGCGGTATCGGCAGCTCCTCCCACGACACCTGCGTCCCCGCGTCGGCGGTTAAAGCGGGCGGCGCGAACTCCTGCACGAAGTAAGGGTCCATTTGAAACCACTCCTGGTACGGAAGCCCCGGCACCAAATCCGGATACTCGCCGCGTGCGTTGGGCACACTTACACGCCACACCGGATCGCCAGGGACGAGGTAGAACAACACGCAAGAGGTCGCCGGGGTATAAGGGAGGGTGGCGTGGTCCCACGCACACGCGCGGAGCATCGACTCCTCTTTGGATGGCGACGGAAGTTAGCAACAGAACGGCGGGGGAAGGAAAAAAAAAGGAAATCCACAACACCAGCAATGACGGCTGTTGTGTCAACACATTGCGCCTTGATCGGTGAGGAAGATGGGCTTGAGTTCGATAACGCACACGTAGGCGGCAAAGAGGAGAGAGAAAGGAAAAAAGGATGAAGTACAGACCTCTAAAACGAGTAAAGCGGGGATGGTAACAGTGTGTAACTCGGACACGGGTTCGAACAGGAGAGCTGCGTGCAATTTACGAAAGATCACCTCGAACGCGGTTAAAACAGTATCGTTGCTTGATGCACTACGGTGTCTTGGAGACTCGAGCCAAGAAAAAAAAAACACGAGTTCAACACGCCCACTTTCTTCCTCGCGTTTTCTTTTGGCCATTTCATCTGGCATTAGCAGCAACGAAAACAAGAGAACATTTTTAAAAAAGCAAAAAAATGGAAACAGCCTTTCGGGTAATTATCAATCTTGAACTCAGCGAGTGCCGCTTTGTGAGCACGAAACGGCCAATCGAGGTGCGGCCAGCAAATAGAGAGTTTCTTGCCTTTCGCTAACGAGGCAAACGATTTGCGGCACCGCGGTAAGGTGACACACCAGGACGTCCCTGCGGCTGCGGCGGCCGTCGTTCAGGCGCCAAAGGAGGAGCATCTTCCTCTTCTTCCTCTTCTTCCTCTTCTTCCTCCTCCTCTTCTTCCTCCTCCCCTTCTTCGTTGAGGTCGTCATCGTCACGAAAGGCGGGCTGTGTTCTTTGTCGGTCTTTTGGACTGCGTCCCGGTGGATAATCACGATCGCCGTCTTCTTCGTCCTCTTCGTCCTCTTCGACTTCCTCTTCTTCCTCCCCATCGTCGTCTTCTGCATCCTCTTCATCTGCATCGTGCCCTCGCTGCGCAGGCGGCTCCACACCTGTTTTCCTCTGCCCAACGCCTGGCCTGGCAGCAGCAGCAGCAGCTCCAGGACTGCCAGGACTGCCGCCACGCTGATGGAACTCCTCCCCCACATTCAACGGTGCCACCGTCGACGACAAAATGTGCTCAAAAGCGCTGTTCTCGTCAGCAGCGTGGTGGAGCGGGGCGCTGCCGGCACGACCGCCGGCCATCGTCGAGGCGGCAGGCACCGCAGCAGGAAACGCCCCTGCGCGTCCGCGTAACGCAGACACCTCATTGCTGCCACCATTCCCCCCGCTACCGACGACGACCTCGTTGTCACTGGTGTAGCGGTCCAGCAGCACCTTGGCGGTCTCATTGAAGTACTGCGGAGTCAACGCCAGGGGCGGGACGACGGTCTCGGCAGCGGCGCCGGCACTACCTGCCCCCTCCACATTCGCAGCCGTGCTGGGGGCCACCATCGAAGATGCGTAGATCGGTCCCCGCGAAGCACCAGCACCACCTTCACCAACACCATTCTCGCTATCACCGCCGTCGCTGGACCACGTCTCGGACTCCTCTGCACCTGGCTCGTTGGGCTGTAGCCCCGACTTGAGGCCGAACTCGCCGGCGGCACCGCCAAGTTGCGCTCCGCGTTGATTCGTGCCGTCACCGGCGCCTTCCGCAGCCGCCACGGCAACACGACGGGCGCGCTTTCGCTGCCGCGTCTCCGCCGCATGCTGGCCAATGGGGTCGAACTTCGCCGCGTCCCCGCGAGGCGCCTCCACTGCCGTCGCAAACCGCGACCTCCGCACAGCGCCCACAACGTGCCCGGCGCCATCGGCGCCGTCCAGGTTGAGCCAGTCGCCACCCTTCACGGCCTGACCCATGTCCGCATCGTCCACGTCGCCGGGACGGCGGGTGCCGTTCAAGCGGAGCTGACGCATCCGCCGTCGGTTGCGGTTGCGGCGACAAATGCACCACCCCACCACGCCGCCGATCACCACTAACACAAGGAGCGCCAAGAGGCCCAACAGAGAGAGATGGGCGACCTTGTGCGCACGCGGGGGACCGGGGCGCCGTGTCGTCGTGGACGGAGTCGGAGAAGAGGAGTCGGGCGAACTGTCCAAGTACACGGCAGCCCGTCTGTGGCTGTAGTCTCCTCTTTGCCTGTGTTCGGCTGTGGCAGGCGAAGTACGAAACACCGCCTCCGCCGAATTCGGCTTTACATTTGTCGAGAGTGTTTCCCGTGCTGCATTCGCGAGGTCCGCAGAACTGTCTTGCACGGAGACGCCTACATTGGGCAGGAACGCAGGCGTCCCATGATCCTCCTCCTCCTCCCCGTCCTTCACAAAAAAACGGTGTGCGGTGTCGGCGTCTGCCTGGGTAAACGCAGCGTAGCGATCAGATTTTGCAATTTCCTTATTGTCGTCCTCGGCCTGCGCGTCACGGAAGCCTTCGCGTGTAGCCAGCACGAGCTGGGTATTCATTAGCACAACAACGACAATGATCAGCAGCAGTGCTATGCTGCCGCTGCGCCTCCAACAAGACGATTTGCGTGGCCTATGAAGCGAAGAGGGAGAGGTGGCTTTTGAAAGAAAAGGCTCTCCTGTGATACGCGACAGCGTGTACGCCGAAGGCACCACAAAACTCAAAAAAGACACCGAGTGCATGGCGCATGGCTCAGAGGGAAGATGCCTATTTATTGACACTCTCCTGTGATCCGCAACGAAGAGCAACAAAAACAGTACTGATCAAATGGTGTAGCACGCAGAAAAAAAAGAGGGCGATTGTGGTGACGCCTCCTACTCTAAGCCTCATAAAAAGCGCTAGCCAATGTGCAGGAATGTATTCTTCGGACACGGTAGTTCAATACTCACCATTTAAAAAATGAATAACTATACGTTGTTGATCGATTGAAGCGCTAGTAGCGCTTGCAGAATCAGGTGAGCCGCGGCGCCGTTTATTTCAGTAAGTACATGATTCTTGATTCTCTCACGTGAAAGTACAAAAAAAAAAACAGCGAATACATAAGAAGCGGTTCATGCAAGAAGCGGAAACGGAGGAAGTAGTGATGGACGAAAGAAACAGGCGGAGGTAAACGCCACCTCCATAAGACAGCTTACTCATAACAGTCACGCAACGCTCTCCCTAGTAGCAAAGGCAACTCCGTGATTCAAAACTCCGCACAAGAAAAAAGTAAACAAAGAAGAGAAGCGCGACGCTCCACCTGTGTTGATCGCCTCTCCGGAACACGCGCCCGATAATCGGCTTCAACGTCCTGCAGTTCTCGCATTGACGTTCTTAACTGGCTGATGAAACTAGCCCTCTATTGTTTACGTTACTTGTTTGTTTCCGCATACATTCCGTCATCGATGTATTTGACCATAAATAAGGATGAATAAGTAAGTATATCTATATAAGAGCAAGTCACTTGATCATGCCCTTCAGAACAAAAAGAAATATATATATGCCCAAGAGCCGCGTTGGGAGGAAAAAAAGGAAGAAGAGCAATCAAGTTGATACAAGAGGGAAAACTTCTGTTTCTTTCCAACACTAGTCTGTTAGCGTATTACAATTGAGAAATACAAACTGCTGTCAAAAGGTACACGAAACAAACAAACAAACAAAAAAGAAAACGGCGCAAACACATAACAGAAGAGTGAACAGTAAAAATGATTGAGCATTTGCTTCACTTCAGCACGGGAATCTAAAAAGGCACACGGAAGCGCACGTCTTTAATGTATATGAAAAAGTTCTGAAGAAAACAGTTTCGGCGCAATAAAACTAGGGAAAAATGCTTTCGAGCAAACGTAGCGCAACAGGAAATAAACACTGGCACATCCTTTTTCAAGGATGCGTTTGTTTGTGGTTTTATTTGATCCATAACATTGTTTAACCCCCTGATCTTCCTGGAGACTTGACTACAAAAACTGTAGTTACCGTTTCAGCGTTCTTCTTTTACGCAGCAGGTCTGATACGCAGGAGTTGGGGTGCTCGGTTTAACTAAAAAAAAAAGTAAGAAGCTTAAAAGTCAGAAAACGCCATGCTTGTCTGGGAAAAATAAAAGACAAAGATGTCGTGATTGCAGTACTATTCATCAACTTGACACTGCATTGTGTTTTTGTATGTCTATTAGCTTTCCTGTGGTGATGAGATTCACGTCACTTTGCTGTCAGTTTGCGTGGCAAAAGAAACAAACGGAATGCTTTTATTTTGTTGTTAAAACGTTTTCTGCAGGCAGGCAGATCGATTCTCCTTCGTCTTTTGAGGGGGCTGGGGGAAACAAAAAAAAACGTTACCTGATAAAATAACATAAAAAACTACTCCCTCTCTCTCCCCTGTCAAAATGCTCTTGTGGCTGGAATCATTATCGGTCAATGGTATCATTATTATGATTTACCTTGCGAAAACCCAAAAGAAGGAGAAAAAATATGTAAAGCACTGAAAACAAAACAAAAATACGGGAAGACAAAATAAATTGGGGGAACAGAGCGTTAGTGGGAGGAAAAGAAAAACAAAGGAGGGAAACACGGAAAGGTGGTCTCCTCGAAATTGGGCAACCCACAGAAAAAAAGGCCGAGACGAGGTGCCGCAAAGAGCGTACGCGCACGCTGACACGCTCACACATACACACGTCAAAAGGAAGAAAGAAGGAACCGAGGTGCACCGTGCAGCTTTGCTGTGCACCTCAAATCAGCTCCGCAAGACGGTCCACTTCTTCCATCCGTTGTTTCGCCTCGCTGTGCAGTGCCATGTGAGAAACCAGAAAACAAAATGATCCACTTAACACAACAAACCAGCTAAAGTGGAAAATACGAAAGCGATGAAAGCAGCGATTTGGTCCAACAACGCACTCTTTACAAGATCATCTCCTGCTACACACCACTATACATATACCGTTTGGCATCAGCGACTATCGCTGAATCAGCAAACCGTTCTCACCGTTCGTTAGCGAAAGTTCAGTAGACGGAAACGACTCTTTGTTTTCACCTCAGGGTGGGTTGCGCGTAATGGAATACAACAGAAAAGACGCTCGCCTCTCAGTTCTAAAACCAGAAAAAAAACGCTGTTGGGTACCAATAACACAAAAAAAGGAAGAAGAAGAGCAAACACAAAAATAAAACACGTTATTACGACCACAGCCGCGTGAGGCAAAAACTCTCCCACCGCCTCGCCGCATCCTACGCAAGGAGCACCGCCGCAAAGGCCGTCACGATACAGGTTATCGCAACCCGCGCATTCACGATGCCGGTGACGCTGTTGCGGCGCGGAGGCGGTGCTGAGGTTGTCGTGACAGGCTTCAGCGTCCGGACGCCACCTCCATTCGTGACGGAGCTGGTGAGAACACGAGCCAGTACTTCTCCGTCACTGGCCACACCGGACAACGAGCTGGTCGACGACGATGGCGCCGCACCGCTGGCAGAGCTGCTCACGGGAGAGCTGGTCGACGACGATGGCGCCGCACCGCTGGCAGAGCTGCTCACGGGAGAGCTGGTCGACGACGATGGCGCCGCACCGCTGGCAGAGCTGCTCACGGGAGAGCTGGTCGACGACGATGGCGCCGCACCGCTGGCAGAGCTGCTCACGGGAGAGCTGGTCGACGACGATGGCGCCGCACCGCTGGCAGAGCTGCTCACGGGAGAGCTGGTCGACGACGATGGCGCCGCACCGCTGGCAGAGCTGCTCACGGGAGAGCTGGCCGCATCAGACGAGGACTTGGTCGATGATGGAATGAAGCCCGCAAGAGGACGGATAGCAGGCAGCACAGACGCGTTGGGGGGCGGTGGAGTGGAAAGCAAAGTGTTAGACCCGCGCGCCGACGCGGCGGATTCTGCACTGATGCATATCGCCAGTACGGCGATCACGCAGGCAAGAACGGCGCAGAAACGCGAAGAAGTCGGCATCCTGGGGAAGGCAATAAGTAGGACTCGGTGATGAAGTGTCAGCAGCAGCGGAAAACGGCTTTGTTTTTTCTCTCTGTTAGGCTGGTTGCGGCGCAAGTTGGTATTCGGAAGAGACAAGTGCCGCTACACGGATTGAAGTAAAACAAGGATATATATATGGAGGTGCCGGTTTTCTGCAGATACGAAACAAATTTGACTGCAGAAGAAAAGAAGAAAGAATCAACCCTCTTCTTTTAGGGTCCACGAACTTCACGGTGTTGTTTATGGTGTGTGTATGGAGACCTGACACGAAGAGGTAACGATGATAAGGAGAAGGAAAGCAAACAAGCGAGTGAATAGAGATGTGAAAGATCGAAAATAATATGGAGTTCGTTTCGTAGTCGTAATTTCGCTTGTTGGTGCTTTTGCCTTTTCTGTTTTTCGGTATTTTCTTTTTGGTGACGGGTACAAGTACGTTATCAGCCGCGATGGCAGAAAAGAAATGATCTGCATGAATTTTCAAGTACGGCCAGAAACAAAAAGAGGAGAAACCCCGAGAAGAATGAGAAAATTAGCAGAAAGCAGCGACTCT
The DNA here is from genome assembly GCF_001293395.1 of Leptomonas pyrrhocoris. Lineage (NCBI taxonomy): Eukaryota > Euglenozoa > Kinetoplastea > Trypanosomatida > Trypanosomatidae > Leptomonas > Leptomonas pyrrhocoris. Next base: position 224,524 of record NW_015438357.1, read on the forward strand.
TCTTTTTGTATAAGCGGACTGAGCGAGGTGAACCCGCTCGCATGGACCTGCAATGAGCACAATAGAATTTGCTCCAGTGCACCAACGTGCCTAGGAGTAACAGCGAGTACACAACTCGTACCGACTGTCATGAGGTGCCAGCCAACGTTCTTTTTTTCTTTTGGTAGCTGTTGTTGAACGCTTTGGGTATCACATCTTCGCTTTTTCGAGTGAGGTGCTCTTTGGACTGCCTTTGTTTATTGCTGACCGGCGCTATGTTCAACTTCTCTTTTTGTAATCTCTTCTTGGGAGCCACTCCAAGCAGCAACGCGCTCTCCCGCAAAGCAAGATTCCGCTCCGTCGGCGTTCGTCGTGCGGACGAAGCGAGCAGCCGGAAGGAAGACAGAAAAAGGAGACAGATGGATAAACGCAACAACGGAAAAAAAAGGAGTTGAATCTTACGCTGACCGCGTTCTGATCCTACGCAGGCATCGAGTCGAGCTCCTTTGACAGCTCGTCCAACGAAGCCGCCATCGCAGCCTGATCCCGACGGACGGACGGCAAGCCGACAAAACGAGGAGGTCCAGCAGCTTGATTTACCTCTCTTTGGTCCTTTCCCTGCCGTGAATACTCTAATGCAGTTGCCGGAGGTGCAACGACGGCGGCGCCGGCTGCGTGCTGCACATACGTCACTGCGCGTTGGTAGTTCAGCTCCGTCACCGCAATAGTAAAGCTGTGATACTGCTGCATTACAATCTGACGACGACGAAACGCCTCTTCCTGCATGAGGCGCTGCTGCTCTACGACGTGCGTGTGTCGTACGTTGCGCTCCGCCAGTGCGCAAAGGTGCTCGTGATCCCTAGCATCTTGTGGCCCGCCTTCTGCGGGGCCTGTCCCAGTGAACGGCGCGGAAGGACGTTGTACAAGGGACATTGACGAAAGGCGATCCGGCTCCGTCGTCGAGGCACTCCGGAAATCACGCGGGCGACTCCCGGACGCTGTAGCCGTCGTCGCGCGACTCAACTCCGATGGCGGAAGCGGGGACGCAAAGGAGGCCGTGGCAGGGGCGGCGACGAGGTCTGTGGAGCCAGTTCGATCCTGTTGGTGCAACGTCTGCGCTGGCGGGAGCGCGTCGCCGGCGCGTTGGCAGCGTCCACCGTCGCTACCGCCGCCGGCTTCGGCGGCCTCCACGCCGAATCCGAACGGAATGCGACGCGCCACTTCTTCGTTCTGCGGTGGCTGCGGTGGCTGTGGCGGCCGCCGCTGCTGCCCAAACCCGGGCTCTCGTGTCGTTGAGGTATCCGCTGCCGGGTAGACGCCGTCCCTCTCCAGAAAGAGACTCCACGGGTCTTCTGCCATTGCGGCCTCTACCTTCTCTCCCTGTCGACGTGCCAGCGCACCAACCAGCGGCTGCTTCTGCTGCACATCGGCAAACGTCGCCGTCGCGGCTGTGTCATCGTAGCTGTTCGACAGCACCTCGGCCATGGACGGTCCTCGCAGCGGCGTACGGGAGAGGTCCACCCGCACATGCGGTGGGAGAAGTAGTTCAAACGTTGTCCGCGGCGGCCCACGAAGCGAGTCGGCAGACAGGGTGGTAGACACGGCTGCCCCGAAGGCCGGCATTGCGCGGCTCCCGCCGGCAGTACCCGCAGAGACGCAAGGAAATTCAGACGAACCGAGAGCAGGGTCTGAATGATTTGCTGGGCCGCGTCTTACACTGCACTTCCCGTTGAAAAAACTGTTGCTTGCGCGCGGCGCCGATGCCTGCGGTCCAACTCCCACCAGCAGCGCATCTCTCGCCTGCAGCACCCGCGTGGAGAGCGTACGAGGGCCATAAACGGCCATGTAGCCTGGGGCGACATTTGGACTGCGCAGGTGTGTGTGCGCTGCGTCTGTCAGATGATCAGCAGTGCTGTTTTCTTTCTCGGAACTCACTCTTGTGTGTACTGCACCGAGAAGTGAAGACGAAGACCGACGTGTGGAATCGGAAACATCGATGGAGAGCGCCGCGGCTGCGGAAGCACCAAAAGCCTTTTTCTTTATGTTGGTCATCGCTGCTGCTGTTGCCGCTGACACGCCGTGTGTCCATCGACCCATCGGAGTGCCTCGCTCATCCACCGCTTCACTCACGCTGCTGGTGTGCTGCGTGGGCCGGTGCAGCTGCAGCAGCAGAGAGTTGCTCATCACGGCAGAAAGCGGTCTCCATGTTCGCACAACGGTGGGCATGTCCGAAGCTTCATCGTCCGCACCAACCGGTTCCGTGTATGCGTCGCTGAAGGAGTTCAGGTAGGCGGGGCGAGAGGCCAAGGCGGCGTCTAGCTCCGGTCGCATGGGATGCCCACCTGGACGTATCGCCGAATCGACATTGACCACGTCTCTCCCCGAAGAAGAATGTTGATGGGGACTTGAAGAAGGTTCGTTGGCATCAGAACCTCCGACAGCATTCCAGCTCCCGGGAGAGTGAAACGGCTTTCCGTGTCGGCTGGACAAAGCGGCGGAGGTGAGAAAACAGCCACTCCTCTGCTGCGACCACGCATCCACCGGCTGTCCGCTCGTGCAATAGTTTGCCTGCAACGAGGCAGAGTCGTGCGGGACATGGGCACCGTCCGTAATGGCATATCCGCTTGTATGATGAGGGAAGTCCGTACGATGCATCGCCTCTCTTCCCTGATGGTCAACATAAGCGCGAGCGCTTCGATTTGCATCACGCGTGAGCTGTGGCGACGTGATGGTAGACAGTCGTATACGCTGCCGGTCCGACGTCTCAGGAGGGGAGGACGTCGTCGACAATGGCGCTGCTGCTGCTTCTTGAGGGGTCCAGCGCACACCTCCCGAAACGAGGGACGCAGAGTTGCGGCGCTGCGCCACCTCCGCGAGTACCGCCGCTGTGGTGGCATTTCGGTTCGGTTTGCGATGGGGCGAGGGAACGAGCGGCACCGCCACCACTCGCGCAGCCGCACCTTCGCTGCTGCTGAGGGCATTTGCGTCAGCTGCACGTGCTTCGCCTGGCCCGCGGCGCGGAGGCGTGAGCGACGCCCCGGAGAGGTCGGCGTCGCGTTGGAGAGAGGTGGGCACCCATCGCACAAAGTCCACGCCGCCTTTGTACACGTCCGCGTCGTCACGGCGCTGACTTGCGGCGCTGGTGGAACCGTCTGGCTTTGCTGTGTCAGAGAGAGAGGCGGAGCCTGGAGAGAAGACACCGCCTTTTCCTTGGGTGCACGCAACACCAGACCGCCAACGGTCGAGGGCGGATTGCTTGTTCTCGTGCGGCGAACTGCGTGGATGATGGGCGTCACGTCTCTCTGAGGCAGCGTCTGTGTTTGAGTTGTGCGGCTCGTCGTGGAGCGGTGCGCTGCGCGCCGTCGCGTGGTGAACCTCTGCTGAGTCCGTCTTTACCTTCGTGGCTGGAGCGTGGATTCTCCAGGGTGCGGGCGGCAGTGGTGGGGGGCTCTCTTCCGCAGACCGCGTCCCGCGCATTGCCGCAGCAGCACCCGTAGCTTGCACGGAACTCAGGTCAGGATCACTGCTCCTGCGGTGGTTGTCGTTCTGCCTGCCTGTATCGCTGCTCAGGACGGTGTCAGCGGGGGTGGTAGGAGAAATGGAAGACGCCCCTGGATCTGCAACTTCCTGCCTTGCGCGGTTTGCAGAACTGGAACGCTCGTGCACGTCTGCCTTTGCAGAGTCGGCGGACTTCTGTTGAGGGGCCCCTGCCGGCACAGACGTACCGTTGGGGAAGAGGGTGCGCGGCACTTCGCCCACAGAGGAAGCCGCAGATGAAGGGGCCGGAGACGGCGAGGTCTGCACAGCCTGGACACGCTGATCCTGCTGCCGGTCCTCCTTCGCCCCCTCAACCACATCAACACCAACATTATCAAAACCGTCATTCCTCTTCTCGGATTTCGAGCTCTTGCTGCGACTGCGCTGGTGCGAAGCCGACGCCTCGCTCTGCTGCCACCGCCGTTCGTCCTCATTGCCGACCGATACAGCTGCATCGCGGTCGAGGTCCAACGTGGGAGCGTGAGACGGCGGACGAGCACCGTAGTCGGTCACCGACGCACTCTCCGCCCTCTCCGCGTCGTCGCGCCACGACGGGCGGCGCTCAGCAAACGCAGCAGAATCCTCACCAGCACGGCCGAGCGAAAAGCGGGGTTCGCCTGCCCGATAACGTGACGGGGAGTGGGACGACTCAACTGAGCGCGACGGCACCCGTGATGACGGTGCAGACGAGGCGGAAGTTGTAGCTGTTGCAGCTGCGGAGGGAACTGGCGCGGTAGGACACGGCAGCGGCCGTGCTGATCGCGGCGGCCGCGCTGCTGCCCTTGCAGCGCGCGCTTCGGCGGACTCAGCGAGTAAAGTAGCGTAGCGATTCGGCCTCCCGCTTCCACTGTCTGATGCCTCACTCAGTCCTCGCACCTCCACAGTGTTGGCGTCTGCCTCGTTGCTGCTGCTCTCCCTGCCGCCGCCGCCGCTCGATGTGTCAGCAAGATTCTTCAGTGCAGGAAGGTGTAAAGGCTGGTAGTAACCATCCGATGTGCCGCTTGTCTTCCCTTCGCTATTACTGCGGGCTGCGCCAGCGCCACGACCCGGCTCAGCGCTTTTAAGGTGTCCTGTTGAACCCGTTGCTGCTGATGTTGATGCGTCTTCGTCGCCTTTCTGCAGGCGTGACGGGCTTTCCGTGCGCACAAACGCGTTCGGCGGAGAGCGGGCCCCCGTAGAAGACGGTGACGGTAGCCGTGGCGGCGTCGACGGGTCGAGGGGCTGATCTGCCCTGCGCAGGTACGCCACATCTTCGTCTGCCGGCTCCCTCTCCAGCGAGGTGGTACCGGGAGCTGCACCGCCCATTTGTCGCGGCACCACGAACCGAAACGGCGCTTGTGAGGAAAATTCCATGGCCTTCGGAGACGGCGGCAGCGGCGGCGGCGGCACGGAAGATACGGTGAAGGATGGATTGAAAGGCAGAGAGTTGGAGGGGGTATAACGCGGGGAGACGGAGTCCCGGCTGGAGATGGTGTAGAAGACCTCCTCGCCGCGCGGATGGGCGCTGAGGGACGCCGTGGTGGAGACGTCTGGGGCTTCTTGGTCGTTTAGAAACTCATCACTGTGAGAACGGAATTGCCCATTCGAGTAGCGGTGCGCGTGGACGATCTCCCCAACATTTCTTCCGTTTGGGTTCTTGGTGTCATCGTGGTATGGCTGCTTCGGCGTCGCTTCGGTATCGCGCAGCTGCGTCGCGTTGTGCGTATCTACATCTTCGCATGCAGTCTCTGGCTCTGCAGCCGTGTTGTTGCTGTGCTGGTGGTGGTGATAACGGTGGGCGCCTGCGGGTGAGGACTCGCTGGGCTCGCTGCTGTACGACGATGATGACGAGCCGATCGAGATGTCCATCCGATGATTAGTGGTACACGAACTATCAAAAAAAAACTCTAGGGGAGTAAACCAACGTGGTGAAGAGGAAGACAAAAGGAGAAAGAGTGCCGCTATATGTACGGCTCTAAAAAGCAAACGGTGCCCTTAACCGGAGTGGGATGGCATAGAGCGTAACGTGTGATTTACTTTCCTTGTTGTGCAAAAAGGGAAACGTTTGATTCTCCTTGAGTGAACGTCTAGGTCGAGTTGGAAAGCTATTTTGTTGTTGTGCGCTTGTTTGTTTCTTACCGTCGTGATGAGCACACAGGGTGGCGAGGAGACGCAGCCAGTAGCGTGAACGCTCGGAAGGACGAAAGTGTTTTCCGCGTGTCCTGCTTTTCATAGATGGGCGTGAAGCGTTGGGCAAAAACGAGACAGGTAGACGATGGGGAAAGATTCGATACAGACATAAGAGCGGCAGATGGCATGGGAAACGGCTACCTTCGCCCATTCACAGGTAATCGAAGGAAGCGTCGAAGACGAAAGTCGTGCCCGTGACGTATGGGGGCACAATTTGCCCAACTCAAATTCGGTTTCACAGAAGAAAAAAAAACGGCCAAACACGGAAACAACAGAGACGCTCGTTGTTCAGCAATTGGCACACGGCAACGGGAGACGCAACTCGTAACTCCTTCTCGATTTACTGCTTGACGGTGATGAGATGCTGCAAGAACAAACAAACAAAACAACACGGATTGTGGGCACACCAACCCGCGGAATCACCAAACAACAAAGCCAGTCCCAAAGTAAAAGCAAAAGGAGACAACGTGACCGAAACGCGAAAGAGAGAGAGAGAGATAGCGAGAGCGAGAGCTCAGAAAGAAGCAGCATGAAGTTGATAGCGGCAGACAGAAGAAGAAAAAAGGGTTCGGCCGCCTCAGCACGTTTCTCCTCGTCTTTCGTTGCTTTACTTCGATGACACTTCAGAGGTGCGCCTCGCAGCAACACCAGCCCCTTCTCCCTCCCTCCCTAACCCCCCCTCCTCTCACTACCAACGATGAGCAACATCTTCGTTAATAGGATGATGCCACGCCTGACCACGCTCCTGCAGCTGACGCAGCTGCTTCTCGCGATCCGCCACCTTCGCGCGCGTCCACAGGGACTCCGCAACGTGTTTGTTATCCATGTACGCCATCCAGTTCTTCTTGAGCAGCCGGCCCTCGTCCATCGGCGTGTAGGGGGCAAGCAGCTCAAAGGGCAGCACACGCTTCTTCGCGCCGGGCGCGCCACGCGGGCGGTACTGCGGCCCGTGCTTTGAGAAGTACTCCTTGCCTTGTAAGGTGTGGGCCCACTGCTGCCCCTGCTTGCTGGCCAGCCACTGCTCCTCCCACGCGTGGCGTCGGCGGACCTCGTCTACCGGCTGGTGGGCCTTGGCCATCGGAATGGTGCGGTGCGTTGCCGCCTCTGCGCCGTCGCTGGTGCGCCGCAGCACACCACCGAGGGTTTCAAGCGAGTCCTCCGACACCGTGTAGAACTCCGGATTATCGCGGATGCCGAGAATAACCGGCTTCAAGTCCTTCAGAAACTGCTTGTACACCCGCAGCTCGGCCTGCTCCATCAGCGCACGTCCCTGCTGGCACGCGTCGGAGTAGGCGGCCATCACCAGCTTGTGTTGCTGCGCAGGTGTCAAGTCCTCCACGGCGGGGTTTACACGCACGCGCTTCACAAATCCGGCGGGCGTCGTCATCACCTCCACGCGGCCTCCCCAGGCGTGGCCGACCACGGACATGCGGTCAAATCGAATTTGATACTCGTACTTGTTGTTGTAGACGTACGCGAGAATGCGGTGGAACTGTCGCTCCGGCATGAGGCGGCGGTGGTGAGCCCACAGCGCACCCCGCACCCGCTCCGTGATGCGCCGATACACCTCCATTTGGGTTTATTCCTTGTGCAGTCTCCCTTTTCGCGAGTGCGCTGGACTGGAAAAGAGAAGTAGAAAGGGGAGGACCTTTTCCGGGGCTACGCACAGTAATGTCCCCTTCCAATGAAGTACGATGTCCTACCTCCACCTCCAACAAGAGGCGATGTAATGAATGCTGAAAACGGCAAGGAAAGGTGGGAGATGAAATGAGGGGGTAATAGTGCTAAAGAAAGGCACTTGCACGCCTAGGCCGATCTGTCGAAAACAAAGCAAAGAGGAGCTTCAATAGAGCACACATACACAACAAAGGCTCCACCGTGAGCTCATCGCTTATGTCGAATTAGCATGACCGGAGAAAAAAAAGGACCGCTGCTTTTACATTTTTTTTTATTTTATCGGTGAAGGATCAACCGTACAACACATCAACATAACGTCTCCAAAGAATGAAGCAGGCACAACAGTGAGTTCGCTCTCTTCAAAAGATCCGAAGAAAGAAAACACACACTGCTTACGGCATCGCAACACCATAGCTTTGCCAACCCCAAAAAATTGATGTGAAGATGTTCGGCGAACGGCGATCCGCAAAAGGGGCGGCGCCTTCTTGGCGCATCACGGCCTGTGACTCTCGTCCTGGGCACGTCCCAGCACCTGCGGCGTCGGCCAGTACGTTTCCTTCCCTCCGTACTGCTTCCACAAACCCGGCGGCATCGATCGATAGTTGATCTTGGCGGTCGCGTTGAGGTGCATCTGCTGCTGCGAGCGCAGCGTCGGGGCTTGCCGGAACTCATTCATGTACTTCGCCGCCGTGACCTCGCCCTCGAACTTAGCAAAGCTGTCCGTCACGCGGCCGGCGTCACGCAGGTAAGCAGCCACCTCCTTCTTTCGCATGCCGGACAGCGCGGCTTCTTCCTGTGAGGCCTGCAGCTTGCGCCGCAGCGGCTGCATAGCCTGCCACGGCGCCTCCGGGTTCTCCTTTGCGATCAGCTCTTTTAGCTGCTGCGCCCGCCACTTCGCTTGTCGACTCTCGAGAGAGTCGTCCAGCGACGCAAGAGCTGGGCCGCAGGGTCTGCCCGCTTGGTAGGAGGAGAGACGGCCGCTGGCGTCCTCGACGAGCAGCGCACCGCCGACTTTCGTGCCCTTTTGCTTCCGTTGCCACCGCGCCTCCTTGCGCCGCTGCTTCGCTGACTTGACGGTGTTCGGCTGTTGACTGAAGTCCTCCAGGACATCCAAAAAGTGTGAGACGGCGCCACCACCACCACTACCACCACCGGCGCCGTTGTGGCTGTTCCCCCTCGTGTTGTTGTGATTCGAAGAGACAAAGGAGGAAGAAGGGGACGAAGGAGCGGCACCGGCTGGTCCTGGCGTGAAGCCGATCACGCTCGATCGTGTAACCGGCGAAGGAGGAGGCGGCGGGGACGACGACAGCGATTCCGCAGGTGCGGTAGTATTCTCCGTTGTCAAACGCCCATCTCTTCCAATTGTCTGTTGGCGTGACACCTCAGCTGAATTGTCGTCCATTCCTGTCATCATCATCATCCTCCTCCCGGCGTCACCCGGCACGTCCAGCACGGTCTGCGCCGATTGCGGGTTGTCAAGACCGGTGTGCAGACGGTAGCGGCCTCCCTTCGTTCGCGCTACCAGCGTGGGCGCTGCTTCTGTGTTCTGCCGGCTGTTCTCGCAAGCACTGTGTCTCATCCCTTCTTTCTCCGCTCCTTCCGGATATAAAACGCTAGCGGCAAGGTGTCCCTCCTCGGCACACGCTGGGGTGCCTGAAGAAAACAATGCCGCGTCCTGCCCTCCACGTGCGTCCGTGTCACGCACCACCGCCTCTCCTTCCCCCTCCCATGCCGCTGACGCACCGTACGACGGCTGTGTAGTCGCCAGCGGATGAGCGCGGCGCCATGCGAGGAATCGCTCTCGCCGCTCTCGCCGCGTCTGCGCCGCGGCCTCCTCTGCCATTGCGGCCGTCGAGAAAACGCTGGGCGTGCTGCTCGCGTCTTCGCCAGTGAGGAAGAGCGACTCCGCCACGTCGGCGCTGCTGTGGCCCAGACCAACGACGTACCGCTGAGGTCCGCTGTCATGCTGTGCGTCCGCCGAAGGGAAACGGGCAGCGCCATCAGCGGACGCGCTTCCGCCTGATTCGCTGACCCCTCGCTCCCTCTCTGCCGCATCCAAAGGTGGAGACGAGCCGGTGGAGATTGACCCAGCCTGTTCGCTCTCCAGCACGGCGTGTCCATGAGTCAACTGGAAGAATTCCTTCGCCTGTGCCCGCTCCAGTTGCCGCGCCGCTTCAATTCGGTTGGACTCCTCCAGCAGCGCCACCTGCGTGAAGGCCTCTTTCTTCTGCCTCAGCAGATCGCGCAGCTTGTCGCCAGGGATCATGCCGGAGGTTTCCGTGATGAGGCCCCGCAGCAGCTCCACGTTTGTGCCGTCCTTCGCCGAGGTCGGGATGATGAAGGGGAACACCTTGCGGTACTTGCGCCGATTCTTCGTGATGAGCGTGTACACCTGGCGCATAACGGAGGTGACGCGGGAGTGAGGGACGCTGTCGCACTTCGTAAGCACCACAAAGAACGTTCCTTGCACGTTCTCCAGCCACTCAAAGTACTTCACATCCGTCTTGGTCAACCCCCGCTCGCAGTCCATGCAGTACAGCACCGTGTTGACAGAGCGTCGCACGCCGAAGTAGGCGTCCGTCAGCTCAATCGCGGCGTCACGCCACTGGTCGCTCATGCCCTCAATGCCGTAGCCTGGCATGTCCACAAAGGTCAGCTGAAGGCCGCCGCCTGGCAGCTTCACGAGCTGGTTGTGGTGCTCCTTGGCGTGAAACGCGTGCAGCTGGTCCGGCGTCACGCTCTGATAGAAAGATATTTTGCGCGTCGTGTTGGGGCTGCTACTGGTCTTCGCCACATTCTGGCCCAGCAATGAGTTCAGCAGGCTCGACTTCCCCGCACACGCCCTCCCGACCAGCACAATCTCTTGATAAAGCTCGTTCACCTCAAAGAAGTAGTTGTGGTCGCGGAAGATGTTGTCCTCGCGGGCACGGCTGCGGTACGGCGCGTGGCGCTGCGGCGGTGAGAAAACAGCGGAGGAAGAGGAAGAAGCGCCTCCGACGGTCGTCTCAATCGTGGACGAGGGAGAGATTGTCGTTTTGCCGGCAGTGCTTTTGCCGGCACCGGTGTAGATGGTGCCACAGAAATCATCCTCTGCTGCTCGCGTCCCTGCCTGCCGCACCAGGGAGTAGGTTTGACCAAGCATCATCGTGTTGCCCAGCGAGCGTGCCTCGGCGGTGACTCGGCCAAAGCTGAGCGGCGGCGGCGGCACCAGCTTCCCGTTGTAGGTGTAGTCGATGGGGTTTGGGTGGGTGAGGTCGTACAGCACCTGCCGTCGCCGCTGCACCGCTGCCTCGCGCTGCGCCGTGAAGGCGTCCGTGACGAGGTCAATCACATCCTGGCCGACGCCGCGCGCGGCAGGGTGGGCAAATTCGTTGCTCTCCGGCGTCACCGCGTCCAAGTCGAAACTCCTTTCGTCCTTTTGATGCGGGGCGAAGAGAGAAGAGCGCGGCCGTCGCTGATGCGCCGACTTCAACTCGTGTGTTGCAGCGGCCAGGCACGGAAGAAGAGAAGCGGGGGTGTCGAGCACGATGTCGTCGTCTTGGACTTCCGCCATATCGTTTCCCACCGACCACGTAAGCGTCTCGGCGACAACGTGAGACGCGGCGTCGCCTGTGCGGACACGCTCGGCGGTGAGGACGGAGGGGGACGAGGAGGCAAAGGGCAGGCGCTGCGGCTGCAGCTGCGGCCTCCGTTGCAGTGAAAGTGGAGGAGGAGAAGAGGAGGGCTCTTCGGGGTAATGCTGGCTTGTGCGGGCAGCTGCACTGCGAGAAACCGACCACGCTGCGGCACCATCGCTTTCAGGGGACTCGTTTCTAAGCGAAGAGGACGGAGCTGCCTCCTGTGCTCCTGTCGCGTCTCCCCATGGGCTTTGCTGAAGACGCTGCGCGAGTTGTGCTGCCTTGCCAAACGCGGAAGGCTGCGCTGCTGTGCTTCTGTGCAGCAAGCTTCCTCCTCGCGGTAGAGAGCGGGGAGGGCAACGGTTTCCACGGGTGCTGTAGCCTCTTGCGGAGGACGCGGCGGTCGAGTAGATGCACCCCTTCAGCGTCCACCATTCTTGAAGTGACGTGCCATCGAGGTGAGCGACACGACAGTAACATCGTCCATTCAATGAGAAAGGCGGCATCCACAAAGACGGCTGTTGCTTTTAGGAAAAAAAAAAACACGGGCGCCTCGCACCTAAGAAGAAAAAAGGAAAGACGTCGAGACTGTACCGTTTCTAAAGAAACGCAGGCGCAGGTGGAGAGAAAAGATGATCAATGAAAGAGAGAAAGAGAGAGGCGTTTAATGAAGAGAACAAGAGCAGGCAATAGGAACGAGGTTCCACCAATGCGGCCCCAGAAGGCGCCAAGGGGGGGGGGGAAGTTGGTGAGACAGGCCGGATGCGGTCAGCACGCGTGTAGCTGCGTATCCACACCACACACACCGGCCATCTTTGTCCAGCGAGACGGCAAGAGAAGCGAACGACTCAAACATCACACTTTCCCTTGATGCACGTTGTGATTTGCGTCCAAGAGGCGGTGCAATTCTCACCGTGCACACTCAGGAGCGAAACGACATGGACAGTATGAGGCGCGGAGCAGGTAAAGCGTCAAGACGTCTTTTCCTCTTCTCTGCCGCTGTTTGTCATCGCTGCGTCCCACGCATGAGTGACACGCAAAGGGAAAGAAACAAAAAAGGCAAGGCCTGTGTGCGTGTGTGTCGTGTTTCTCTTTCCTCTTTCTTTCGGCGGTCAAGCGGTGTCGACGCCAACCGTTCCAGTCGCTTTCATCGAACTGCCCATCTACATTCGTCGAAGTTGTGCTTCATGCTGCTTTCCGTTTTTTCGCTAGGTGCTTCAAATTCAGGAAGAAAACAAACAAGCGAGAAAACAAAGAAAAGAAAAGAGAAGAGAAACAATAATGTCAACGTCCACCATAAATTTAAAACGAGATGATAATCCTACCATTCAAAAGGGGCTTTCCTTACCTAAAATGGAAAATAAAACAAAGGCGACAATGCGCGAGGAAAGAAGGACTGCCTATCTGACGCTGAAACGTACAAAGAAACCCGAAAACCAGCGCGATATCGGTTGACTTCTAAACGGAAGATGGGGGAAAATACAGGAGAGGCTGTCTTCAAAAGTTGCGTGCCTGTCACTGAATATAAATGATTGGATAGACGCTAAAGAAATCACACGTCACTGCCTGTCGTCGTCGTTGCTTGTTTTTCGTTCTTCACCTCTGCTCCTTCGATGTGTTGAAATGGGAAAAAAAAAACATAAACATAAAAAAAAAACAACGCAAGAAAGCCAAAACTCAGCCGCAGGTACACCCAAAGACAACAAGACGCGGTACAAGAAGAAAGGAAAAAAAACTGGAATCAGCAGCGGCAACAATCACAGCATAACAGCTAAATTTGCCGCAGCAAGCACAGCTTGCCAGGTGAAACTCGGGAAGGGACGGTATTGTTGCCGCTCCCGCCACCCTCTTCGCAGGAGACTGGAAGAAGAGCATTTCGCAAGTGGCGGGAGCGAATGATGACCAAGAGAAATAGGTAGTTAGGCGCATATATATATATATATATATATACATAACGTAAAACAC
>NW_015438357.1:237487-278903 GCF_001293395.1 Leptomonas pyrrhocoris
ATATATATATATATATATATATATATATATATATTGTATAAAAAGGCACGCTCATCACCATTTGATCTCATTCGTCAGCAAAGGGAGAGAGGGAGGACGTCACACTTGAATCATATGGGTGTCCTCGCGGGCGGGTTGTGGCAACCCTTTCCCACCTCGCGCTGCTCCAGCCCTCACCCCCAACTCCCTTTTTCTTTGAATACCAGCGTTCGGTGGATTTGCCACAGAAGCAAAAAGAGAACGGAGAGTGAAGAAGCGGCGTTGCCCCGCTTTACCAAAGCAACAATGTCTCTCCTTTACTCGCTCGGCCACAAACGCACGCTACATCTTTTTTTCTTTGGATTCGGTGCAGCTTTTGAAAACACACAGACGAAGGTACAAGAAAACGACACATAGTTTCAACTCGACGCAACTTCCAGTACTTCCAGATTATCTTCTTTCCACCCATCCACCTCCTCCTCCTCCTCTCACTTCGCCGCTGCCCTCTCTTCCGCACTCCATGGAAGCGCGAGTGATGAACAGCGAACACGAAAAACAAAAAGGAAATGAAACACACGCGATAAACGGAGAGAGGTGATGGATAACACAAACACCAAAACGTGCGCAGGTGACACGTGGAACAAATCCCCGGTGCCTCCCTCAGTGCGTTTTTTGTTTGTTTGTTTCTTCTGTCAAATCAATCGGCAACAACAACAAAATGAACGCACACGACACACGACACAAACAAACAGAAAAAGAAGAAAAGAAAAGAAAATGATAGAACCGGTACAATAGAAAGGAAAAAGAAACAAAAAAAGTTATCGTGATATACAGGACAGACGTGAAACACGAGAGAGAGGAAAGAAGAAACACGAAGAGGAAAGAAAAAGAATTACGCCTAGAGAAGAATGAGGGAACGCGCGCGACTGACGATGCTGATCAAGGTGAGGCGGCAGAATAGGGATACTTGGGGGTCAAGAAAAAGGAAAAGGAACAAACCAGCACCGTTGGCCGCCTCGGCGCTCTAGTGTGCAGCTGGGGTGCCTGTAAAGTAAATCTCTTTCCTTTTTTGAGGGATCCGTGTATACCGTCACGTGAGCAGCCCACTGCTACGTCGCAAAGACAATCATCCTTTACAAGAGGTGTGCAGATGGGTCGCTGCCGCTGCTTTGGTCATCCTTTCAAGGCGTTACCTTCTTTCTCTTCTCTCTTCCTACCAGCCCTCCTCCTCGCGGTTCTTGGCGCGCACGTAGTGCATCACACCCTGGAGGTCAGCCTTCAGCTCCTTCAGCTCCTCCTCTTCCTTGGACAGCTTCTCCTTCATCTCGCGCGCGTCGGCGCCCTCGTCCTCGATGACCTTCAGGGCCGCCTCGTGCTCGCGGAGCTTCGTCTCGGTCGTCTCGCGAGAGTCATCGAGGTTGTGCTTCAGGACTTTGACCTCCTCCATCAGCTCCGCCAACTCGTCCTTCATCTTCGCCACTTGCGCGGTGGTCTTGAACTCCACCTCGTCGACGCGGCGCTCACGGGTCTGGCACTCCTTCTCCTTCGACACCAGCGGCTGCGCGCGCTTCGCCGTACCGCGATGGCGGTGGTAGTGCTGCTCCGATGCTAGCTGGCGGGCGTTGGCGCGGGCGTCGGCAAGGTTGTCCATCTCGCGCTCGTGGTTCTCGGCGATCGCGGTCTTCTCCTTCTCGCGGGCGTCGGTCGTTTCGTTGATGGCCTCCTCCTGCTGGGCGTAGAGGGCGTCGGCCTTCTCGCTAGCGGCGGCAAACTTCGCCCGCGCCGCCTCGACGCGCTCGCGCAGGTTGTTGACGTCGATCTCTGCCCAGTCCATGTTGTCCGGGTTGTGGTACTCCGACTCCTCGGCCCAGATCTTCTGCAGGGTGGACTGCTGGGCCTCGTCTTCGAGGATGGCCACCTCCTTCGCCACCTCGGGGTCGCTGGCGGCGATCACCGCTTCGGTGTTGGCCAGCTGCTGGCGCAGGCGCTCCTCGTCCTCTTGCACTACCGTCAGCTCCTTCCGCAGACCGACTACCTCGCTGTACAGCTGCAGGCGCTGCTCTAAGTTGGAGTCGTCATGCGCCAGGGCCTCCTGCTCGCGGCGCAGCTCCTCGACGGCAGCCGCGTAGTCTGCAACACCCTCCGACTCGGTCGCGTCCGACGCTTCGGCGGCGTCATCGTCGGCGGCAACTTCATCGTGGGCGTCAGCGCGGGCAGCATCAACGTGAGCGTCGGAAGCGTCATTGGCCACTGCGTCGTCCCTGGCATCCTTCTCTTCGGTCGCCGCCGCCGCAGCAGCAGCAGCAGCAGCATCATCGGCGTGAGCGGCGGCGCGTTGGGCTTCCGCGGCTGCCTCGGCGGCCGACGCGTCGCTGCGTCTCGCCGCACCAGCCCCCGCGCTGACAGGCGTGTGGGAGCGGTTGGGTGTGACGCCACCGCTGCTGGGGCGGTGTTTGATGATCACCTCGCCTGTGCCTTCGCTACTCGCACGGCGAGAGCCACCGTTTGCGCTGCGGCTGCGCTCCACCGCATCGGCCGGGTTGGAGTGGTGGCTGCCGGCAGAGCGGCTGCGTTCGTTGGGTCCGCTGCTCAGAGAACGGCGGCGCTCTACCGCTGCGCGGGCGGCGTCGGCCTTAGCGCGGGCGGCGATCATACGCTCATCCTGATCCTCCACGGCGGGGGTGTCGTGAACGTCAGACATCGTGCGCGGATACGTGTTGTGCTTTTGTTTGTCTGTTTTTTATGTTGTGTTTGGTGCGCAGCAGCGATTGAATCGTTCTTGCTGTTGTTGGACTGCAAATGATGTATAATTGCACGTTGCACTCTCCGTTGCTGCTTTTGTCTTTCCTGTTAGCGATTGCTGTTGTGAACCGAGCAAAGCAGAAAAGATGAGATCTGGATTGAGAGACAGGCGGAAGAAGAAAAATTCTTGCAAAAAAAAAAAGAAAAAGAAACAAAGAACTTGTCAATCGCGAGAAGATGAACGTCAGCGGAGGAGAAAAGCACAAATACGAGCAGTGGAAAGGAGAGGAAACACACGCACTAGAGAAAACCACGTCAAATGACACAGGCGAACTCATTCCGACTTTTTCTCTTTTTAAGTGCCGGTCGGAACAACACCATCCCTGACAGCACGATCGCGCCAATTATCCCCACATGTCGCATAACAGTGATTTCAACAATGTCTGCTCTGCTCACAAGGTGCTTGCTCACCACGAGTCGAGAATCAAAAAACACCGGAAAGGTGAAAGCTGAGCATACAATCAACACACAGAAGCCCTTCTCTTTCGTCATGGAGGGAAAAGTTTGGGCTTCGTTGTACCAACGTGTGCGTGAGAAAACAGCGATTCTCTCTCTCCAGTTCATTTTCTCTTTTTGCACTATTATTATTGAATGCGCTTCAAGGCTCTGCTTACACAGAGTTTCTTGATCAATTCGTTGTACTATTCATTTGGAAAAAAAAAAGAAAGAAACAAGAAAGAAAGAAACAACGAGCTACTCAAAATAAGATAAAGGGGGTACTTTCTTCCCGAAAGAAGAAATGTGCGGAAATAGCGAAAACACAAAACAAAAGAGAGAGAGAAGACTTGATCAACGCAGGGCAAAGGAGAAAACCTAGAAAAAGAGCGCGACCTCTTTCAACCTCTTGCCTACAACAGCCTCGAAAAGACAGGATAGTCGCTGTCAAGTCACGAAACGCAAAATGAGTGAAAAGCTGTAAAAACAGAACTATTTTCAGCGTGAGAGAGGCTGAAGATATATGTATTTTTTAAGTCAATGAAAACGGAAAAGACGGCACAACACATAGTGCTACGATCGGGGGTAATAGTAACAATAATAATAGAATGATAAAAAGAGAAAGTCACCTGTTAAGCGGGAACAACAAGACACAGCTTGCGTTCTGTCGCGTGTGGGTTAGCCGGCGTCGCCAGGCACTCACGAAGTACATGAACCGCTTCAATGAGGTGCGCCTCTCCCTCCGTATCGTTTTGGCGTCTCTTTCTCTTTTTGTCCCACAATACAGAATGTATTTTTTGGTGCCCGTGTTTATTATTCGTGAAACTCTCTTCAAAGCGTGTGTGTCTAAGATGCGACGTGGGCGGTGAACACCGCAAGCTTCCTTCATACCTGACTCTTTGCATGATCGCATTGAATGCCACGCAAGTGGTGGGCAGGACGCTCAAGGAAACACAGCGAGAAAGTAAAAAAAGAGGGAGGAAGGAAGCGTAGGCTTCTCTTTGCTGTTGTTTGACTCGAGCATCCCAACAACCTCTGCTGCCTTCAACAAGTATTTATGTTACACCCTTATATTTATATGGACCTATACAACATGAAATTTTCTTACTAGATGCAAATGACAGCGATGCGGCGCCTGCTCCTGTGTCCCTTTACAAACTTCAAAGAGCGCTTTCCGTGCTTTCCCATCCACCTCTTTGCGTTGTTGGTGTTGCTGCTTTTGACAGCCTCCTTTGCCCAGTGCAGCCAGCAGTCAGCCCCCTCATTCAAATACGGGAGATAAATGCGTAGCAGGAAAACGAAACAAACAAACAAAACTTCGCGATGAGATGGGAAGAACAATCGAAGAGACGCAAGCCCAAGAAGGATCACGTTGAGAGGGGAGGAGTCGGGGGAAAAAAGGATCAATGCTTTACGCCACTTGGATCTTGAGAACATACACTGGCGCACAAAGCAAAAAGAAAGGAAAAGAGAGAAAAGAAGAGCATTTGTTAATTAGAGAAGAAAATCAAAAGCCGCTCTGGCAGTCGTTGTCCCGTCAGGAAAAAAAAGATGCTAGCGGCGTTGAAACAGCAAGAGAAAGAGGAGGAAACAACAAACAAAAACGAATGTATAAAAGAGAGAGGAAACAACAGGTTTGGGGTTATTTTAAGCAAGTAAATCTGAAAGAGAGTTATATGAGCGAAACGTAAAAAAAAAAAATAACAAAGGAGAAAAGAAGGCAGACAAAAGTAGAAAAACGACATGTAAAAAAAAATATATATGACTTGAAATCAAAGTCTCAAAAGAAAGAAGCGGCAATCATAGCCCACCGCCTTATTCAGTTCTTCCTTTGTCCAAGGAAAGAAAAAAAGGAGAAAACCGGTGAGGAGGGAGACCGAAGATGAAAGGAAAAAGAGCGGCCTGTGGCCGGCTCGCACCCTCTCACCTTACCGCACCCGTCACAGTTTTTATTTTTAAGTTCAAAGACGAAATTCACTTTTCCAATGAAATTCAAAATAACCGGCATCAATCAAGAACAAACAACGATGTGACACACGGCAAGAATAAGAAGGATAGGAAGCCAAGAGTCGAAGTGATTGCACGGCATTTAGGGAAATACATAACTAGCGAGTATCTGGCATCAATATCCCCATCAAGGCTACTCATTGTTTCTTCACTATCTAGTATCTGCCCCAATTCCGTTCTTCTTTATCTGTCGTGTTTGTCGTCGGACTTTTTCTCAGAGAGTATCGCATTACGAAGTGCAAGGAAAACAAAACTCATGGATCTTTTTAAGGATCCCATGGGTCCCTGTCGTGGGAGGGACCGGGGGTGGGCGGGTGGATTTCAGCGAAAAACCGGAGTTTCTCTCGATGCTGAAAACAACTGTGCCAGGCAAACCAGAATACGGAAGAACCAGGATTCAGGAGGAAGTAGAAGAGGAGAAGATAGTTTAGAGCATTACCCTAAATGACCGAGATCCGCCAATCTCTCCGCTGCCAATCACATTCAACTCATTTTTTCCGTCCCTTCCATTCCCCTCGCAGGCTCACAAAATAAGCAAGGAGGGGGAAAGGAGAACCGAGAGGAAGAAAACGTGTGTTGAAGATACTAGGAACTAAGACAGCTGGCTGAAAAAAAAAGGGAAAAGCACACCGTGGAAAGAGTGGTTGCTGTTTCCTTTTGAAATCAAAATGTTCAGCCTAGGCTGCTTGTTCTGCGACGTGCCGAATAATAATAATACTGAGAGAAAGAAAAGGCCGCGGGTTTGCAACCGCCGCGCTGGCTTGCCCTAGAAAATAGTATACGAGACACACAGGAAAACAAAAAAGATCCTTCGCGTCGTAAAAGTCACGCAGAGAACGAAGGCGCAATTAGACATGTCAACAGAACATTAAAAAAGAAAAAAAAAGAGAGGAGATCAAAGATCAAAAAGAAGTCCAGGAAAAAAAAATGAAAATGAAAGAGCTAGTTTGTTGGGCTGGTCTTTATGCTATTCATTCTTCTTCCTCCCTCTCCCTCGCTGCTTTTCGACGAGTTTCATTGGTTCACTACGCACCGCAGCTTGGACATTAGGTGCAAACGAAGAGAAAAAAAGATGTAGCTTATATATATAATAGAAGAGATATATGAGGAACCGAGAAAAGGGGGGATGTGGAACAAAATAGGACACTATAGTTCGCAAGAAGCAGAAGCTGTGTTGAAGATCAGCTTTCACATGGTCGGCACAGCCAGCATTGTCCATCAACTCATCAGCAGTCAGCAATATATAGGGAGACAGGATGCTGAGTCACGTTGAACTAAAAGTTTTCCCCCATGTCGTGTGGAAGCGAGAAAGCATCGTCCTTTTGCATAGGTATGCACGTCGGGGGCTCCCCATTCCCTCTGCTCACCTGTCTTCACCTTTGCGGTCTCGCACAACCTCCTTTTCCCCCTTTAAAATAGTGGCCCCTCCAGATCCACACAACAAACGCACGCGCGTTCATAGGAAATGACACCCGAGCAATACAATTTGCGTCCCAGTTGGCGCCCATTCATTGAAAGCACAAAACTTGGAAAATCAAAATCCGTGTGGTCTCAACAAGCAGGACAGAAAAACACTAAGTAACAAATCATACTTGAATGTTAAATAATAATGATGCTAGTTGAGTGCGCCTGCTTGGTTTTATGCGCTACGCATACTACCGGTTTTCGTTTCTCGTTTCGTAGAACAAGAAAACGAAAACAGAGAACAGTAGCACAGTAGCACAGAGCACGGGGAAAACACCCATTGTGTTTGAGCCGTACGCAATCGTGAGGTTCTACTATAAAAAGGCCAACCAAAAAGAAAAGAAAAAAACCAGGCGTAGGCCTTGAGGTGCTAAGAAGACAGAGGGAAAAAAAAAAAGCAGAGACAACGCTTATGCACCCCGCATGCTCACACGCAGGCACATGTTTGCATCTCTGAAAAATTGATCCTACATTCACCCAAAGCAAACCGCGAGAGAACACGCAAGAAAGAAAGAAAGAAACCACACCATTAAATGTAACCGGATCTAACCGAAAGAAGAAATGCAAAAACGCACGAAAACGGGGAAATCAATTTGCCCCGCGATTGGTACAATAGAAAAAAAAACCCCACTGAATTTCTATCATGAACGTCCGGTGTGAGCGAGCCGACACACGAGTAGTCGCAGTGCAACCTCCGGTTGACGGAGGCATGCAACGAAAGAAAACAAAAAAAAAGACAAGAAAGAAAAAAAAAAGGCGAGAAGCTCGTCTGTCAAAGCGCGTCACAAATAAGAAAAAAGGGTACGTTTTCGTCTTCATTTTTTGCATCTGGCGGGTGCAATGAGAGAAAAAAAAAACTAGAATTGAAGAGCTGTTATTATTTCATTACTATTTTTGAATCAGCTCAATAAAAATGCATACGCACACGCCATCATGCAGGTTCGTGCTTTCCATCACAAACTTTGCAAGCTGGTCAACACGTACACACATATATACAAACGAGCGCAGACAAGAACGAAACCAATTAGTGTTTTTAGTCCATTTGATTCGTGGGTTGGTAAGTTAGTCGCTGTGCAATTACGTATACGAAAGAAGAAAAGAAAAGAACAGGAACAGGAACATGAGGCGCAGCAAGACAAGGTACAAACAACACCCTTTCACGCAATGCTAAAGCTTGGAGAGAGAGAGAGAGAGGGAGGAAGCTACTGTCGTCCATTCGTACGCCTTGTGACATGAAAACACTTCATCAGTGTGTCGATGCACTTCTTGCTTCGATGCCGGATCTGTGCACCGTACACCGGTAAAGGATTCTGTGTATTACCATTCTTAGCAGCACTACGCTCCCGTTCTTTCTGTTCGTTTCACTTGTTCCCCGTTCGCCATTGAGATGTCCCGACTTTTCCCTTCTTCTCCGTACACGACGCAATCAACCAAGAAAAGAAAAGAACTCTCGACGAGCACTTGTAGGGGAATACCAAGACCCCATTTCCTTTGCATTGGAATTTTCCCTGCTCTATCCCCGTTCGAGGAGTAGGACTTACGAGATCGAATTAAAGCAAAAATCAAACGTGCACACACACGCATAGCCGTACTTGAGGCGCACATTTCCGCCTCAGAAGGCGAAAACAGAGAAGCCGAGACCGGCAAAAAGAAAACTAACAATATTTGATATGACGTTTTGTTCGGTGAAGTTTATCATTAATGGCGGTTTTGTTCACTGAGAGTGGAAAAAAAAAAACCTGAAAAAAGAAAAAAGTACGTCATCGAATTCAATACAGAAGAGAATGTAGAAAGGAAAAAAAAAAGGAGGAAAGAGACCACACACAAATGGGTCTCGCATTTCGTTCGTGTTGATGTGTGCTTATGCGTACTATGCACGCTGCACAACATCTAACAACCTGCGAAGGAGCAGTAAACACCACGTAAAGAGAGAAAAGCAGAAAAAAAAAGATGAAATAAAAGCAAAATGAAAGGAGAAATCTCTTAGGAATCCTAGCAATGAGAACAGAGAACAGAAGAACAAGACAGCAGTATACTTTTTCGTACCTCTGGAGGGGCAGGAAAAAAAAAACCACTAAAAGGCAATGAAATACCTTCGTGTCGGATCTCATGTTGAGTTGGGTGACCGAAAAATGGAGCCAACAAGAAAAAAAAACAGAAGCCGAAGCACACGCAAAAAAGAAGTAGCTGTTTGAGAGTTAAAAGCGTGCTATAACTCGTCAATGCTGTAGGTTAGAAGGGAAAGAAAAATAGGAAACAGGAAAACACTGAAGTAGAAATAGATAAATAAACAAAAAAAACAATAGAAATCGCACAAAGTGAAATAAGGAAAAAAAATAAGGAACTGAGATTTTCTTTCTTTTTAGAGTACATGCATCTAGCCATGTAAACACGCAGAGGGAGAAAAATGAGGACATAATACACTGAACGTTAGTTTCTTTGCGGACTTTAACATAAAACAATGCCGAAAGACACAACGTAGAGGAATCCGAGAAGGCACTTCGAGAAAGAGAAGAAAAAAAAAATGCCGCGGTATTGCCACTTGATCCCCATCGATTCTCCATTGCGCATTTGTGTTTGTATATGTGGATTGGGGGTGCGAAACAGCAAAAAGCAGAAGACCTTCCGTCGTTTGTTTTCTCCAGTACGGCGATCCTTTCTTTTTCCTTTTCTACTCACATCTCCATCAATTTTTTCTTCTCTGGAAAGAAAAAAAGAAAACGGAAGTGTTTTGCATTTAACGTGAGTGGGAATGTTAGTTGCCTTTTCGGGTTTCAACAAAAAAAAAGGAGAGGGAGAGAACAAAATAATTAAATAATGAGACGGCAAGAAACAAAAACACAAGAGAAGGCGCCACCGTATGATCTGGCGTAGAAAGAAAAAAAAGTTTTCAACTCTTCCTAAATTTAAATTCAAAGATTCTGCCGAGTGCCCTATTCTTTTTAGATTTACTTATTACTATCATTCCATTTACGGTGCTGTATGATACCTTTTTCTCCTGTCGAGACGTATTAATGAAGAATCGGACACAACACAGGAACAAGTAAATAAATAATACAATAAAGAAAGAGAGCAGCAACGACAAGAATCACAAAGTACCAAACAATTGAACCTCTGTCACTTGCGGAAGAGGGAAAAGAGGAAGCACAAGAAAACATATATATATATATATATATACTACGACTTCGCGTTGCATCCGAACCGCCATAAACAAACTCCGCCAAGCGCGAGAGGAAGACTTAGCGGGGAAACACTAGTACTGGATCAGTCCTCTCTAGCGCGTCATGGCATTAAGAAGGCCGCCAGAGCTATGATGACTATTCATGCACATCTGACTGCCGTAGCTGCTGGCGGTTGGCACATCGCACTTCGCCAAGAAAGGGCCGTAGGGGTTGTGGTGCCAGCAAGAGGGATTCGGCGAGGCACTGCAGCCCTGCGGCAGGGACCGCGGCAGGCCGCAGTTGCCCGGCGAGTTCGCGCCACCCACCCCGGCGCAGCCGCCGCCCATGACAGCCAGCGTCTCATCGGTCGGCGTTGACCTCTTATCGGAACTGTTTGGCGAGTCGAAGTGCACAGCGTGAGGCACGTGCGGGAACGAGTTCACCGTCGGCAGGCTGAACGTAACGCGGACGCGGCCGTTGCTCGGTGTGTACATGTTGGCCATCATCGTTGGTGAGTTGTGGCTGTTGTTAGCACCGGGGAAGCTGCCCATGCCGGCGATCACCGCCACGTTCGGCCCCATCAAGGCGTCCGTCGGCAGCACCGCTGCACTCGGCGGCGTCGCCGTCGCGTTTGTCGCGGCGTGGTAGCACGAGGGGCTCTTGGGCAGGAAGGGGATGGCGTGGCTCTGCATGCCGGCCGCACCGGCACCCGCGCTGACCTCCTCCCGCTGCGGCACCAGCAGCGGGCGGCCGGCGAAGCTGTTGCCGCCACCGGCGAGGACAGGCGAGGACTGCTGCTGATGTTGCTGCATGCTGATAGAGGTGAAGACGGACTGGCGCTGTGCGGCGGCCGCGGCGCTGTGTGCGTTCTTGCCGCGGCGCTCGATCGAAGTCGCAGAGGCGCCGATAACCGTCGTCGCACTCATGCCGGCGCTCGTGATGCTCGCGTCGAACGAGCAATTCGGAGCGCACTCGCCGGCGATCGGCGATGGCGACGCCGTGAGCTGCGGGTCGACGGTCGTCAGTTCCTTGCAGAGGTGCAGAAACTTGCACTCCTCGGCGTAGCGGCAGCGGTCCATCGCGTGCAGGCGGCACACCGTGGAGCCGGACGCGTCGGCCACGATCTTATCCTCTGGAAACCCAGTCTCGGGGTTCAGCAGACTGACGTGGGCGTTGAGCGGCGCCGCGAGCACCTGTTGCTCCTCCAGCAGGCGGCGCAGACCAATCGTGTAACTCAGTCGCTCCAGTGGCACGTAGCTTCCCTCGTAGGTGGAGCAGCCGGGCACGAAGACGACGACGTCGCGAGCGCACACGTCCGACTCGTCCGCCGCGTTGACAGCGGTGGTGCCGTAGCAGTTCAGATGTGCGTTGTGATGATGGTGCCCCGCCGCGGTGCCGATGACGTCGCGCAGAGGGGCGTTTTCCATCACGCCGAGGTGGTCCTTGTCGCCGTGGCCCGGGCAACAGCAAGGGAGGCTGTCGACCTGTGCACGCAGCCGCTGAACGGCCTGCCAGTCAGCGTGCACCTGGTAGCAGCCCTGTCCTTGGCGGCACCGGCCGGAGAGGAACAGTTGGCACAGGGACGGTAGGGTGCCGCGCTGTTGCGCACGGGTGTCGAAGATGTACTGCTTGGGGATCAGCAGCTTGCGAGTGACTGGGTCCACCACCGTCATGCACAGCTCACCTTCGGCGTTGTAGGAGACGTGACGTCCCTTTCCTGTCATGGAGCGAGGCATCGCGCGAGAGGAAGAGAAGAAGGAAATGTACGAAGACAACTGAGAGGAACTTTGCTGATCCAAAAGCAAGCACAGGTAAAAAGCCAGAAGGCCAACAAAATGTGTTTGTTTGTGGGAGAAAGAGAGAGAGGAGATTGGGCTCTGCAGTGGCTATACCTCTACGCAAAATCGATATATAGAGAGAGAGGGGGGGGAAGGTTGGAAAAAACGAAGAAAAAAGAGATGATAGTAGAAGATAACTAACTGCAGGGGGAGACACAAAGATGACGGAGTCTTCGTTTTGTTATTTTCGACTAGTGAGAGTTTTTTTAAGGTTTGTAAATACTGGAAAACGAGAAAACGAAATAAATAAATAAGTTCGCTGAATGTGATCGTTCCTCGAACAGAAAGCGAATTAAGGAGCAAAAAGGAACAGTGAAAAACACAAACAGGGCGAGAGAGAAAGAGAAAAAAAGATAGTGGATTTGAGAGAAGTAGAAGGCGATGTTTGCTTGATAGGCTAGAGTGTTTTTAAATACTGAATAGGTTTCGATGTAAGAGAGAGGATTGCAAGAAACAAACAAAAAGAACGAAGGGGAGAGAAAAGAAGAGTGCCGTTGAAGAAAATGTGGATTGTAAAGAGTCGGGAAATGCGGAGAGAGAGAGAACACAACCCTTTATTGATGAACAGGCATGCTGCCTTTGCGGAGTTAATTCAATGGCTCATACGCAAAAAAGGTACAAGAAAAAGCCTCTTGAGCGCCTTTAAATGAGCCTCATCATTTTCGAAAAAAAAAAAGAGGGCTGATACGTCGGGGCTTCAATGGGCTTCTGTTTTTCAGACAAGTTTGGCAAGCACTGAAATAATTATAATACGATTCGTTTCACAACAACTTGTTCATTTCGCATGTGTGCATTTGGCAAAACTCGGAACGGCGTCCCTCTAGCAAGCACTGAGGGTTTGGAGTCACCTCTACATACAAAAGAAAGCCAAAGGGAAAGGAAACCACGCTGAGAGTATCAACAGGGCAAAACAAACAGTTCTATTGTTTTTCATTTTAGCGAAGAAGGAAAATTAAAAAATAAAACTTAAAAAATAAAAACAAACACGAGAGAGCACATCGAAAAGCACAGAGGAGAAAGCGCGAAAAGAGGGGCGAAGAAAAAAGCAGGAAAATACATACACGTAATCGTGCATCGCTTTTCGGTCGCTGATGGGCGCTTTTCATTCTTTTCATGACGCTTTTCTTAAAACAAAAAAAAAACTCATATTACCGTATCAGCTCCGCGTGTCTCTGACACCACAGCAAGGAGATGACCGAAACCCCCGAAAAGGAAATGAGTACGCCATACACTGGCAGGAAAGAGAATAGAAAGAAAAACAAAAAAACACGCAAGTAGGACCTACTGTAGCACCAAGACATGGATGTTGCGTCGTTTACGCTGTCATTGAGAACGACCAAAAAAAAAAGAGAGAGAAAAAAAGTGCAGCCAAGAATACGCACAAACACGGAAACAACGAAAACATATTTTCTTTTCTATTAATGCGAAAGACTTGCCACACCAGCAGTGATTTCTTTCCAACTCCACAAAGACTTGACCAATAAATTGAAAAGAAAAGTACGACAGCAGCGCGCACAACTGTTTAGGCACCGTCAAAAACAAAACAGCAAGCACCTCAGAAAGAAGGGTAAAGGACACGCAAACACAAACAGAGAAAAAAGTGCGAGCGAGTCGAATAACTGTGAAACACGCAAGAAAAACGGAGAAAACAAAAAGGAATAATAACAAAAGCGAGCAAAAGAATCAGTGTTAGATGAACAGCGAAGGGCCGAGGCTTCACTACTATTCAAGAAAAGGCACAGAAGGAGAAAAAAGAGCGACATGCCTTTATGGATTTCTTCGATGGGTGTCATTTGAACAGCTGTGGCTCGTCTACCACCACACATGTCACACGCAATAATAATAAGAAAACGAAGAAGTCTTCCTTGGCCTATCAGTGCGAGTGGTGTGACCTGCATTTTCCGTTGCAGCACTACACTCAGCAACAGAATCATTGCTATGCTGCCTTGCAGAAGTGCTTTCACTCCTGAGATACGGGTTAATGCGGAACTAAATTGATGTACATCAGTAAATGGAAAAGGAGAAGAGACAAAAAAGAAAAAGAAAAAAAGAAAAAAGAAAAAAGGACAAAAACTCTACAGAGAAATCTCTCGAACTACATCGCCCATTAGGGAAGCAAATAAAGCCCGATTCGCTTCTTTCCGTTTTGTGTGTCCGTGTGTGGACACCCCGCAACGATTTCAACGTCGCCTTTTAGAAATTCCAACTCCCTCCCTCCTCCCTCGGGCAGATTTTTTCTCGTTGTTGCTGCTTTTTTGTTGTTGTTGTTTTTGGCTGCACCAGGCCGTCCTTCCTCGTTCTTTCAACACCCGAGGGTCTGCACCATGCTCACCGGAACAAACGTCACGGTTCCGTCTTGGTTGATCTGCTGAACGTAAAGGCGTTGCTGCTGCTGTTGTTGTTGCATCGGTGAGGAGGCGCCGCTTGAACGCCCGGCAAGAGCCGCGTAAGACCCGGTGCCGTTGCACAGGTTCGGCATGCTCCGTGCCAGCGGCAGGCCCAGATTCAGCGGCGATCCAGCCCCGCTGCGGTTGGGCGCCTGCGTCATCGCGGAGCTTGAGTGCGGGAGGGGATTCGGACCGGTGCTCTGAGCACTCAACGTGCGTAGGTGGTAGCCGGGCTGCGGGGATCCAGGGATCGACGCGGTGCGCTGCTGCTGTAGTAGCAACGTCGGTGGTGCCGCGGGGCGGCCAGCGGGCGACCGCGCAGGCGAATTGTGTGACTGCTGCACCGTGGTGACGGTAAAGAGCGAGCCGGAGGGCTGCGATGGCAGCGCGGCACCGTTGGTGGGGCCCGTCGGCGCGGCCTTCGCGAGGCCGCCAGCGCTGCTGTACGTGCCCGACACGGACGGCGCCATCCCTTGAGAGAACTGCATGGGAGAAAAGTTAGCAGAGGACACGAGAGAGCCGCTGTTGTTGTTGTCGCTGCTGCCGTTGGTGGTGCTGCCACCGTTCTGGCAAGGGGCGGAAATGAAGTTCCGGTTGTACAGCGCCCCTCCGACCGGCCCGGCGGCAGGCGAACCCGTCACCTGGCTGCCGTTGCTCTGCCGAAGTTCCTGCGGCATGGGTGAACCGCTGCCGGGGAGCGGCAGCGCAGACTGCATGTGCAGCGGAGGCGACGACGACAGCTCACCTGTCGCTGACAAAGGGACACCGGTAGGCATCGCCCCTGCCTGGTGCGGGGCCACCGTTGCAGGTAGCATGCTGCTGTTGGGAAGGGGGAAGTTCACGAGGTTGCTGAGCGCGTGAGGGTATGTACGCGCCGACGGCGAGCCAGGAGCGCTGGAGCCGAGCCGCAGGGGTTGTTGCGGCTGATGTGCTGGCGTAGATGGTGCGTTGGTCGCCGCAGTCGCGCTCGACATCACGTGGGCCAGTTCATTGTTCAAGATGCTGCAGCAGACGTGAATAAATTTGCAGTCAGCGCCGAAGCGGCAGCCGCCGGGTTGGCCATGCAGACGACACAGCACCGACGGGTTCACCGGCACCGACGTCGCCCCGCCTTGCAAGACGCGCTGCAGCCCCGCGGTGTAGGCCACCCGGGAAAGCGGCACGTTGTACTGACCCGCAATGCACAGGGCGCGGCCTTCGTAGCTGGCGGGGTCGACGAGGTGGCAGTTGCAGTCCCCATGCAACAAGCAGCAACACGGCATGCTCTCCATGTCCACCCGCAGCCGCTCCACCGTGGCGGGGTCTACGTGGACCTGATAGCAGTTGTCCCCCTGCCGGCAGCGGCCAGATTGAAAGAGCAAACAGAGCGACGGTGTTTTGAGACGGCCGTTCAGCGCCTTGGTGGTCTGAATCGCTGAGAGCGGCACGTGCAACTTGCGGCGCTGCGGATCAACCACGTTGATGCAACCGCGCTGGTCAACGTGGTGATGCAGGGCGCAGCCGCCGTTGTAGGTGGAGGCGACGGCTGGCAAGGAGATCTCGCTTTCCGTGCGCGTGTGGCAATGCGGCGTCGCGTTCTCCTCCGCCGCGTTCTCCTCCGCCGCCGTGGTCGAGGCGAAGTGCTGCACCGGGGTGTAGCTCGTCCCGGGCATCGATGCTTGGGAGAAGAAGCGGTCAATGCTGGAGTCCGGCGAGGCCCCGCGCTCGTGGGAGAGGCGACTGGGATGGCGTTGGTGGTGGGAGGAGGCCCAACGGCTCGGGACGGAGGCGCCGCGCTGACGGACCGGCGTCGAGGGATTCGAACAGCTGCTGCTCACGCTGGCTGGCGCCGTCACGCCCCGGTAGGAGTCCGGTGCGGGGGTGCCGCGGAGGTTGCCGTCGATGTTCAGCTTGTGCGCCACAATAGAGCTGACGTGGCTACGCATGAGCGGGCTGCCGTGGCAGGTGAGAGGGACTTCCTCTGCCGCCTGCTGTCCGGACTCGATTGTGGAGGGCACGGTGCGCATTTCATCCTGTGCATCCGGCGAGCCGTAGCGGTCCAGGTGGAGCAGCTCCGTGTCTGCCATCTGCGGCGTTGGCGAGGCGGCCGACGTGTCATCGGAGCGCCCCTTCAGCGCGGTCTGAAAGTTGGCGAGCAAGCCCTCCAGCATTGACGGCGTGAGGTGCAGCGGCGCGATGTTCGCCGTGTCACCCGTGGCCTTGGCCTCGACAGAGGAGAACGGAGACCCGCAGGAGGCGCTGCTGCGGTCGTTGGCACTGCCACCACCGTCTGCGCTTGTCCCAAACGGCGAAGACGGCGTGTTGCCGCTCCCGCTGCGGTTCAGCTCTCGCTCCCTTGTGTTCGACATGAGATCGGCAAAGAGACTGCGGGGGCGGGGTTGCAGGGACGCCGGCTGCCCCCCTGCCGCAGGGGAGGCGGGGTCAACGACGACGACTGGGAAGGTACGTGGAAGCGCCGCTGCTGCCGTGGTCGTCCTGTGACGGTTCGTCTCGCGCTGGTGGAGCCGCAGCATGTCGGACGCCTCCCCCTCGCGGCCCACCAGTGCGCCGTTGCCTTGCAGCGACGCGATAAGGCTGGAGATGGTGCCGAGATCGACGTCGTCGTACAGCAGCACGTCATCGTCGCCGCTGTCTTGGTCAACGAGCTCCGCACCGCCATCAGCAGCGGCAGCAGCAGCAGCGCCGCTGAGGGGTTCCTCCGCAGAGCGAAAGCCGCCGTGCCCATTTTCAACGTCTGCGCCGCGTTGTCCCGCAACATTCACGTTGGTGGCAGAGATGCCGTTCACCGCGGTGCTCAGCACAACGCCGCTGTCGTTGAAGCTGCTGCGACTGTCGACCCCCGAAAGTGGCCGCACCACTCCACCAAGCATTCCTTTCTCTACGAAAGAAGCCGCGGGTACGAAGGCGCCGGCGCTGCGCGGAGGCGGGGATGTGGAGAGGTGCTGCGGCAGCTGCGGTCCCCAAATGGGAGAACTCTCCGTCAAGCCGAGCGGATCAGAGACGCCGGCGCTGTTGGAGGTTTGCCACAACGACGGAGCATCGCTTTGTGTCGTGGAGGTGCCCCACGGCGCCTCATCAGACGCGATGCCGTTGTTGAGGCAGAAGCTGCCTGCGATGGAGCTTGCGGTGCATCCGTGGTACTCCGGCGAGGACGCAAAGCTGGACACGTGCCGGTGTGTGCCTTCCATGCCGCTTACCGGTGCACTGCGATGCGTCGAGAGGTCGTTCCACCAACTCATCGTGAATCTGAAGTACTCGCTTTCCCTGTTAACACGATTGAATAAACAAAGAAAAGCGCTGCTTTCTCGCAGGCGGTTTCTCTACTAAGGGAAAAAAGCGACAAAGACGTAATCGGTTTTCTCAGCAAACAGATACGCGCAATAGACAGCGAAAGAAAACGAAGACGACACAAGCGCAGAGAGGACAGACGATGCGTCACCTATAACTGAAAATTTATATGCAAGAAAGGGGCAGAAAGGGAAAAAATAAAGATGATGAAAAGAGTCGCTTAAGACAAAAACGTGAAACAGAAGAACAGCAGGGGGGAAAAAGAAACTTGGGAAATGATAGCAGCGGAGCTCACGACGAAAAGAACCGTGTAATCCGCAGTTTAACAATTGAAAACAATAATAATAGTAATAAATGATAATGACCCCTTCACACCGGAAAGAAAACAACGTGAAACGAAGAATTTGAGCGGAGTTCAATAATTGCAAGAGGAGAATGCAAAAAGAAATGTAGACGATCTGTTGGATGTGTGGACAAAACACCAGAAACAACCAAACCGCAACTTTTTAGTACACCTGGCTTTATAGTATCGCGCCGCGTTTTGCACTACTCCTGTTTTTCGCCTTGCTTTGATAAAAACAAAAAGAGAACGACAAATACCCAAGAAGCAGACCAATAAAGAAAAAAAGCGTTGATTTGTAGCTATTGGGAAACGAGGGGGGGGGGGCTTGGTAAAAAAAAAAAGTGATTAGTTGCTATTTTTACACCAACTCTCTGACACGCAGAACACCGTTGTTTGTCCTTCGCCTTTTATCACCGTGCTTGTCCCTCAAACGAAAAGAGAGAGAAGAAAAAATGTTCCTACTTACGCTGTTGTCTGTTTGGATTAGTAAGTAAATAAACAGCTGCTCTTCATACGAGAATTTCAACCGCACTAGAAACGACCACAGATTTTTTCTACTGCCAATTGAGGCAGCAAGAAGTAACGAAAATTGCCTTGAAGTAACGTTGTGTACGCCAATATACTACGCAAGGCACCAACGTGTGTGTGTATGTGTGTCTTTCTTTGAGGGGAGCTTATAAAGATAAAAACACAAAAACAAGAATGAAAAGAAAAGCGCGGACAAAAAACAAATATGAGATAACGATATGAAAAAAAAAAAGCAATGCTTAACGACGACGCACCTCTCCAAACAAAACTTGGCGAAGGAAGACGTGAGGACACGGTACGTTGAGTAAATATCGGCTTACCTCGTTTCTTTTCTACTTTTCGTCAAATGAAGACAGAAAGAAGGAAACTAAATCGCACACGCACATAACAAAGAAAAAGGTGTAAAGCACTGGAAGGCAAGAAGAGCAATGGTGTAAGATACAAGGGTTGCAACGAAAGAAGAAAACCAAAATTATATATGTCTACGTTCTTACTCCTCAACTGGAGGAGTGTGCCCTTTTCAAGGCGTATCTTTGCTTCTCCACGTACAGAAGGAATACACAACGCCGATGATGCAAAGGCGGAAAAAAAAAGTAGCAATCCTCCACGCTGTTTAATTCCCGAACCGTGTGCGTGTGTTGGGAAAGAAGGGAGATCAAGAACAGCGTCTGTTTTCTACAGCAGAAACGACAGCAACAATTGTCCGAACCGCTCTACGTTGGAAAGAAAGAAGAAAGAGATCAACTTTTAGGCAAATTATTTTTTCCGACCAGCAAGCCTGCCCAACAAAAAGATTTGATTCCCCTGCCAAATATCCTTCCCTGTTCGTAGGAAATCTGTGTTTTAACGGCCAAAAAGAGAAAAGGGTGTGTGGGGCTGTGTCGCTGCTAGCAATGTGTTTTGTTCTGTTTTCCGCCCTACTGAAAAGCACTTCAGGAAGAAGAAAAGAAGGAGATGACGCAAGGCACAGTAGCAGTAGTCGTTACCGCCTTGACGAAGCGAATACCAACGCGAGAAAATCAGGAGAACAAAAAAAAACGCAATTTGTTGTCGCAACAATGAGAACGGGTAAGAAAGAAAAAGGGATTCAAAATAACGCCTTTTGTATATGTGTTTTAGTGAGCTTGCGTGTTTGTGTCGCTCTTCATAGACTAACGAAAAAAATACTACCTCTATTAATACTCTATCAAGAATGCAGCCTCCTTCCCTTTGTCTTGGTCGGGAAAGACTAGCAAAGTGTGTGCAACCACCGTGCCTTCCTCCGCCTTCCGATGCAGCAAATTTACCTTCACACGATAAAAGGCTGAAGTTAGCAAGAGAGATAAATGAGAAGGGAAAGCCAAGAGTGTGAAAAAAAGATGTACGAAAACACCTATATGTGTTACTCCGCTATTGTCATACTCTGAAGCTATTCGTTTTTCTATTGTTGTTGTTCTTTCTTCCTTTTTTATGTATAGGAAGACAAGATAAGTCACGCAGAACAAAACAAAGAAAGGCAAATTAAAAAGAAAAGAAAGAAAGAGGGGAATGAACACTGAGGACGGGGGGGGAAAGAAGAATGAAAAAACCAACAAGGAGAGAACTTCTGTACATAAAAAAAATATTCTGAATATTTATACAGTCTTGTCGTATGAGCTAAACGTTGGCGAGCAGCACCTCTCCGATTGATCTCTCTGCTTCCTTGAAAGCAAGGAAAAGGGAAGAGACACAACCGTTTGAAGACCACTGTCAGAAGTGAAGAAGGGAATATCAGCAGCTCTGTCTAGCGCTACGCCACAAGAAAGGTGAAGCGAAGGATAAAAGAGGGTGGAGAAAATAAAAACGCAAAGCAAAGTTTGAGGAAACCGAAGTGAGGGCAATTTAATTCAGCAAAACAAGAAAAGAAGCGAGAGAAAGATAAGGCGGCGCGGAGTCGAAAATACAACAAAAAGGAAAGAGGGAGACGAAAAAGAGAAGAAAAATGACAAAACAGGAAAGAGAGAGAAAATGAGCAGTTGAAACCTTAGCTTACAAACTCCAAAAGCAGAACGGAAAAGGAAAAAAGAGGGAAATTGAACCGTGAGTCTCGCTATTGTGGTTATCGACGTTAAATACCAATGAGGCTATGTGACCTGACAACCAGCTAACAAACACAAGTAAAAACAAAACTTCAAACAAAAACACGAGAGAAGAAAATATATATATATATATATATACTTTTGTATTACTCTCGATTGAGCGCACACGCACCGCGACAGCAATGCCTGACTAGTTGCTCTTCGACCGTTGAACGCTGATGCCTCAGTGAATAATAATTTTAAAAGACTACAGACCAAAACTATTAATCGCAGCGTCTTCGATTCTTTTCGGTTCGTTTGTTCTTCTTTTATTATTATTCTCAGCAGTAAGCGTGGCTACTGCAACAATCCTGAGACAGAGGAACAGCACAGAGGAGTGGTGTGGATTCAACTGTTCAACCTCCTGCGTCGCTGTCTCTGTCGCGTGTTTGCTTTCAAGCGATGTTTTCCTACGCACGAGAAAGGGCTGCGAAAGCGAACAAATGTGTGAGACGTGATGGCTGCGCGACGAAAAAAAGAACAAGAGTGTCGAGTCACTCGTCGTAGCGCTGAGGGAAACGGATCGCGGTCAGCAAAACAAAACAGTCGCTCTCACACACACACTTCTTTCCTTGCTTTGTGGAGTATGCTCACAACACCTTTTCTGATCCGAAAGAGGGGGGGAAGCAATCTCGCTTCGTTGAAACGCAAAAAGAGAAGACAAAAAAAAAACGGGGGTTGGGAGTGATACTCTCGAAACAGTAAATATTGCAGTATACGTGCTCCGGCGTGCGTTTATGCTTGTGAATTTAGGCACAACTGTAGAAGAAAAAGAGAAAGGAAGACAACACAAGGATTCTGCGTTTGTAAGTGAAAGAATTTGAGAGAGTCAGATGGGAGAGAACGAAAAATAATATAGAAGGAGGTCAAATTAGAAAACGCGCTTCACACGTAAGGCGTCGCCACATCATGAATGAGTTGCTGTGCGTTGGGTAACACTAAAACGTGTAAAGAGGGAGACCCAAAGCCAACAACAACAAAAAAGCGCTCTGATAAGTGCAATAAAAAATGTGGGACATGAAAGCGAATAAAATTTGCTTTCATTCATGAAGGAGCTGCACTCGACAAATGACGAGTTTCTTCTTTTTCTTCTCTTTGTATCCTCCGTTTGTTATCTTCGCACCCTATACAGAGCAAACAACAAGAGACTCGCGTGCGAGAACCTGGTGCAAACAGTGCACGTTCCTTTTATGTGAAAGCCAAATACAGAGAGAAAGGAAAGCCGCAGCTCAAACGCACAGTGAAGGTGACAAGGGCTGCGATGCCAATGAACTCAATGCAGCTGCGTGTTGTGCTGGAACTCCTCACCCCAAAACCGCAGCTCCTCCTCCACGCCTTGCAGGTCGTATTCCCCAGCGGCCTGCTGCAGGTTGCGCGTGTCGTCTAACAGCCGGTTCGACGCCGCGCCCGACGCTGCCGACCCGTCAAAGAGATCCTCGATGCCGTACGTTTCGCGGTACCACGCGTCGTACCGCTCGCTATCTGCCACATAAAAGTCCCTAACGTCGCTGTTGGCATCCATCGCCCTCATCCACGCACGACCGGGTGACGCCGGCACCGCCTTGGGGAGTTGTGCCACGTAGCCTTGCGTCACGGGTTTGGAGAAGAGTTGCGCAACGAGAGAGACACGAAACATCGGGCACAAAAGAACTAGATGGAGCTAGAAGAAGAAAAGAATGCGAAACGGAAGAAGAAAAAACGGCTAGCCCGAATGATCACGCACAGAATGATAGGGCGTTTTTTCTCTGCGCTTCTGAGAGGTAAGACGCGCAGACCTACACATGAGTTCGTTTCTTCACCCGATTCGGAAGTAGAAGAAAAAACAATAGAAATGAGAGCGAAGAGGTTGAACACGCAACGAGCGGGCATAAACACAGCTTACCACCTCCTCGTGGAAAGTAGTCTTTTCTTCTCTGAAGAAATCTCGTGTTTGTTTGTTCTGCATAGTTAACCACCAGCACTAAAGAGGGACAGCATTTCGTTTCTTTTTTTTGCATTGGGGGAGGCGTATACAAGCAACTGCTTCACTGCTTCAGCAATGACAGCTCAAGCGGTGCATCCATGTGCGGGTGTACAGGTACGACATCAGAGTCTGCTGCCATTGTCTGGCATATATAGGTCTGCACGGTTACGTTGAGGACGAACGACGACATTTTCGTCGCCCTTCATCTTCATTTTTCCCCACTTCTTTGTTCCTTGTGCCTTTCTACAGTTCACATGAAGTACCTCAAGCTGCATTTTTCGTGCGGTGAAGCTAGAATTCTTCTCTTCAGAGCTACAAATATATATATATATATATAAGATGCCAACCGTTTTCATAGAGAAATCAAGAAAAAATATATGTCACTGTCAGTCATGGCACGTAGGAATTGAAAGCAATGCGTTAATTGGACAACTATGGTGTTGACGGAACAAATGCGAAAAAGTCACCGAGACGAAGAAAGACATGCGCAAATGCTGTCTGTGGCACGCGTTGTCGTTCTCTTCATCGCGGTTTCCTTTTCGCTCC
This sequence comes from Leptomonas pyrrhocoris, assembly GCF_001293395.1. NCBI lineage: Eukaryota > Euglenozoa > Kinetoplastea > Trypanosomatida > Trypanosomatidae > Leptomonas > Leptomonas pyrrhocoris. The sequence goes on from NW_015438357.1 coordinate 260,325, forward strand.
TGGTATGAGAAGTACGGCGCATTCTGGAGACGAAAAAGTAGCTTGAAAAAAAAAAGTAAACGAAATAGAAAAGACGTGTGATAATGAAGTTGGTAAAAGTAAGGAAAAAGAAACGATGTCTTGCATAGAAGACCTTCTTTTGTCATTAATACTGTGTTCGAGAAGTGCTACTGTCTGGCGTAACTAAGCAGCTCAGGCTGCAGAGAAGAGAAGTCAACGCACGCGCCTGTTCGCTAGGTTTCCCAATCATGCAGCACACTGTCACACGCAGCGTACGTTCAAAATAATCACTTGTGCTTCGCTACATATTTTCACTTTGATGATATTGGAGCAAGCAAAGGCCCGCACCTTCACAGAACGGACGGTGCCCGCGCAACCTTAAAACTTGTACACGCCCTTCTCTGTGTATCCCATCTCCTTCAGGTAGCCGTCCAGCGGACCCTGCTTTGGCGGATGGCTGTTGTAGTCCTTGGAGCCGCAGATCGACTTCATAAACGGCGGCGGTCCGCAAACGAGGATGACAGAGTCGCCCTCGTGCTCCGGGCCGGGCATCGTCTCCTCGATCATCTTCTTATCGATGAAGCCAGTGTAGCCCGTCCAGCGCTTCGGTGCCGTCGTGAGGCAGTAGTAGGTGGCAAACTTGCCAGAAAACTTCTTACCCAGTTCCTCCAGCTCATTGCCGAGCAGTACGTCACCTTCCGTCTTGTTTGAGTAGAGCAGCGAGATCTTCGTCGTGTTGTCTTGGCCGTGGAGGACGTTATTGATCACCTGGTACATCGGGGTGATCCCGGTGCCACCGGCGATCATACCGATCTGGTAATACTGGCTCGGCTTTACCTCGAACGTGTGCCACGGGCCTTTGGCCTCGATGGAGTCACCAGGTTTCATCGAGAAGAGGTGGGATCCCATCTTGGAGTCTGGGTAACACTTCACCACCAAGTCAAAATGACCCTCATCGTTCTCCAGATTGATGGGCGTGTAAGGGCGGGCCACTTCCTGTCCTTTTGCATCCGTGAAGCGCAGCGTGACGCACGACGCAATTGGTAGATCCAATCGCGTCTTATCAGCGGGCAAAGCGAAGCGGAAGCGCTTCGTGTCGTGCGATTCCTCCTCCACACTGATCAGCTTGTACGACTGGAAATCCTTCTGCGAAAACGCGGGTTTGTTGAGAAAGCCCCACGCTTCAACCTTTGAGTGCGACTGGTACAGGCTCGCACCTCCAAATCCAACAACTGCCGCAAGAAAGGACTTCATTGTCAGCTTGCTTCGAGACTCAATGCGGAAGTTCTGCTTCAGGTACAAAAATGTGTTGCCGATATAAAAATTCCGGAGGCGTTTTATGAATCTTCCTCAAAAGAAAAAGGAAGATTGCTAATAACAAGAGAGAGCAAAGCAAAGAGTTGAGATAAACAAAGTTCAGAAAAAAAAGCGAAAGAAGTGGCTGCAATATGCAACAATAATAATGATAAACTGGAGGAAAAAATAGGACAGCTTTTTCCGTTTGAGATGAAGCGAAAGACCTTTCTCATCGTTCAGAAAAAAAAGAGAAAAAAAGAGCAAGGTTTCTTCGAGAGACAATTGTGTTGGAAGTGTTGGGTCCGCTTTTTTTCTTCGCGGAACAGTAGTACGAAAAAAAGGCGACAACATTACAGCACAAATGAAAAGCGTGTTGTTTCATTGCACGAACAGCAGGTAATTGTTGTTCTTGTTCTTGTTGTTATGGTTGCTTTTTACTATTATTCTTTCTGCGTCAATTCATTTCTCCCACAGTCTCAACGCTCAGCCACCCAGTAATGAAAATAACATGCCTAATATATGCCGCGTACACGAAACCCATCGCTGGTTTTCTACTTTTCCGTTTCAAAGGTGCACACGCGCTATAAGCCGTTAAAAAAGGAAACGACCGTAACGGTATACTACAATAGCAAAACACAGAGATGGTACAGCTAGAAAATAGACGTATATTATCAGCCTCATATTGAAATCCCTAAGTACTAAAGCACCAACAGCCTGCGCTACCAATTCGCGCAACGTCATCCCACCGATAAAGTACCATTTTTCACTCAGCCAAATCCCTTTTATCTTTTCAAATACCGCCACGCGCAGTTCTTCTGCTTTTTCCTCTTTCCGTTGCGTGAACGCACAATGAAACTTGATGTCTTACCTTCACGCATCGAATGTGGAAGATAGAATCGCAAAAGAAGAAGCACGTATCGTGCAGGGAGATGATCAAGTGCTAAGGAGTGTACAAGATTCCTTTTCGACCCCCATGCGCTTCATAACATGGAGGAGATATTTTTCTTCTTTTTCAATAAGAGAGATTAAACCTCGCGCGCGTTAAAACTTGAACACCATCTTGGGCATGTAGCCGAGTTCCTTCAAGTAACCTTTCAGTTCACCTTGCGACGGAGGGTAGCTCTTGAAGTCCTTGTCGCCAGAGATGGTCTCCATGAATGGCGGAGGACCGCAGACCAGAATAATGGAGTCGCCAGCACGATTCGGCGCCGGCATCAATGACTTGATCATTTCTTTGTTGATGTATCCAACACCACCCATCCAATCAGAAGGGGCTTTGGAAAGAACGAAGTAAGGAGAGAAGCGGGGGTAAGCTTCCATCAGCTGGTTCAGTTCATTGCCAAAAAGAACATCTTCCTTGCGCTCATTAGCGTACACAAGAGTGATCTCCGTTGTGTTCTTGGGCGCGCGCAAGATGTTCCGCGCAACTTGGTACATCGGCGTGATTCCGGTACCACCGGCCAACATCCCAATTGCCTTGTACTGATTCGACTTGATCGGCAGCTTCACCCACGGTCCTTTCACATCGATACAGTCACCTTTCCTCATCGCAAAAAGATGGCTGCCCATTTTGGAACCTTGGTAATTCTTCACCATCACATCAAAGTAGCCCAGTTGATCGCTACGGTTGAGTGGCGTGTACGGGCGAACCACCTCGGTTCCGTCCTTGTCGACATAGCGGAAACTAACGCAGCTGGCCACCTCCAGATTCAGTGGCATATCAGCCTCGGGTAAGGCGAATCGGAACACCTTAGTGTTGTGAGACTCGTCATAGACATCCAGAAGAGGAAACGAGCGAAACTCCGATTGCGAGAAAGGACTGGTCTGTGTTGTGCAGCTTGTAGAGCTTGTCGTCGCGCTAGTGTACCAGCTTGAGGCTGCAAAGCCAGCTGCAGCGGCGATAAATGCTTTCATCCTCAAAACGGGAAAAGTCAAAAGGTGCCTTAAGAGAGTACGAACAACTCTACGAGACGCAAATATATATAAACTGTTTTCAGAGGAGAAAGGAACAAATTCCTTGAAAACAAGTTATTCTTTTCACAGACGCAAGGTCTTTCAAAATCAATTTATGAATATTGTTAGTATATTGACACAGTTGATTGCATCGAATGCAATTATGGGAAATAGAAAAAATGAAGAGAAGTCAAGAGTTTATTTTGAAGTCAAGAGGAGTGGTTTACAGAGCAGAACGAAGTTTCAAGCATTTGCGTATAAATCAAAGTACCATGTCATAAAAAGCTAAATTCACAAGCCTTTCTTCGTTCCGCTGCGGTGAAACGATAGTGAATACTCACAATCCTCGTAACTTTTCTTGTACACTTGATAACGAGTGATATACATTTTTCTTTTGTCTTCGTTTGTAAACCACACACTTTGTAATGACCAAAAACCCAACTTCCCGTTTTCAAATGTGAATGATGCAACCAACCTTTTTAAGAGGGGGAATGCGTTTTTCTTTTTTTTTTACGTACCTGCAAAGTGCCACTGATCAGAATAAATAGAGTTTTCTTTTTCTTCTTCTTCCGCGAAGGCGATGTGCAGTTCAAATGAATAATAATTAAGTGATAAAATCCGCCTCTTCTTCGTGTCTCGCCTCAAATCCTTATATCTTCCTTTCCACAAGAACCGACGGCGGTAAGTTCGCTTCACTCAGGAGAGCATCCTTCACCTTTTTAGTCAACTCACCCTGTAAGTGAATTTCTAGAGCAATCTTAGTGCCTGATTTGAGTTTTTCCATCCTAGTCGCTGGGTCCACGACGCTACAGCTCGACGCAAATTGTTTTTTCCACCGCTGCGAAAGAAAATTCAAGTCAAACCCAAACGACTCGAGATTCCGTACGATAGTAACAAAAAAATTGCCTTTCACCTTCTGCGACCACAAATGAATTGTGGGGAGACTGCCAGGTCTGAGAACCCGCTTCGAAATCGAACAGTCGCTGGCTGGGGAGGAGCCCTCCACGGCAGTCCGCACGATAATTTCATGCTTGATCCTGAATAAATTCAGCATTTCATTTTCGACACGGTTTAAGGAAAGCTCAGGAGCGTATGCATGCGAGGAAAACATTTTCGACAATACGCCATCGATTTTTACTTTTGGTAAGCTGTTTTTCTGTGCGGCGTTTACAACAAGCAGCGCGTGTGCTCGAATATACTTTTTCAAATTGTCGACCAGCACTTTGCGCGTATACAGCTCGTCGAAAACGCTCGCATCGATTGGAGTTGGCTCATACTTTGGGACCCTGTCAGCCATCACTTGCTCGAGCGTTTGGAAGCGCACGTCTTCCGGAATGTTCAATTCATCTCCAAGTAACAATACGCGAATCAAATCCTCATCGAGATCGCGCGACGCAGTGTAAAACACCCCTGCGGATACAACACTTTGTCGCAAAACTGCTGTGCCGCTTTCAAGCTGTTTTGCCAGTAAATCGTGTTCCTCTTTCTCACGGGCTTCGCGATGGTCTGTTTCAAGAAACGTTTTGTACTTCGCCACGTGCTCGCGCATAACAGGAGCAGATTTGTTGACCGATAAAACGGAGTGAACTCCCGGAGTCACCTCTGCAATTGTCAACAGCTCGGGAAATTTTTGAAAGAATGGAAGGGCGTGTTTGTACTTTGTATCTTTGAATTGAATATGTGCAGCGTGTACGCCGTCGCGCGGAAACGACTGCACAACGAAATTTGTAAACTGCTGTAGCGGCAACGGCAGCATAGAAGGCGACAATTGCTTCACCGCTTCGCACAAGCAAAACGTCAGCACAGAGTCTTCCTCCTCAAAAAGTGCAGGTTCTCCAAAAACCCCTTTAACGTTCGTGGGATTAGTACTGCTGTCGGCTGCAGTGTCATTATCACCCCGAACTTCGACAGTCGCCTCAGCTTGCGGAGCATCCGTTGATTCTCCGACAACTTCTTTTTCGCCGAATTCAACTGGGACCAGAAGTGCGTTGGAGGAAAGGCTGTGCTTGGACAACGGACGACTTTCGTACTCCGCCCACAATTTGTCCCGCAAACACTGAATAATGTAAACGCCCACACCTGAAACGTTTTGTGAAACGAGGTTACTGGTTACGAAGCCCACCGCGTAGGGAGCATCAACCCCATCCGTGAAGACGAGCGCAACCTGTCCTGCGGCAAGAGGCAACTTCGCGTGTACTTTGACAATGCCGGGCATCATCAAATGAGCGCCACTCAGTAAAAACCGTGACGTCGGCCCAAAGCACGTGACAGCAACACCTACTTCCCCAACAAGGTGCGACCATCGTTCTTTCTTTTCCGCCAGCAGTTGGCGCAGTCGAAGAAAGAAAAATACAGTAGGTATGACAGAGTAACCGGGGCATCTGTCCTGCGCAATGCATCCCTGCTCATCTTTCGAGAAGCGATCTACAGAAATAAAACAAGGAGCTTCGTTGACTGAGTAAACAAATGCGGACGCACCAAGGCCGCATTGGTACTTGCTTTCTGTGACAGCGTCTTTTTTGCCGACGATCAAGTCAAATAAATCGTGATTCTCTTTTCCGATAACCTCGAGAACATCGGCTCTCAGCGATTTCACTTTGTTTTTCCCAACTGAGTGAGTTTCCTTTGCAAAGCACTGTCTCCCGAACATGATTGATAGCACAGTAACTTGAAAAAAAGTGCTTGCGGGATTTCAAAAGAATAAGAAGGATAGGAAGCCAAGAGTCGAAGTGATTGCACGGCATTTAGGGAAATACATAACTAGCGAGTACCTGGCATCAATGTCCCCATCAAGGCTACCCATTGTTTCTTCACTATCTAGTATCTGCCCCAATTCCGTTCTTCTTTATCTGTCGTGTTTGTCGTCGGACTTTTTCTCAGAGAGTATCGCATTACGAAGTGCAAGGAAAACAAAACTCATGGATCTTTTTAAGGATCCCATGGGTCCCTGTCGTGGGAGGGACCGGGGGTGGGCGGGTGGATTTCAGCGAAAAACCGGAGTTTCTCTCGATGCTGAAAACAACTGTCCCAGGCAAACCAAAATACGGAAGAACCAGGATTCAGGAGGAAGTAGAAGAGGAGAAGATAGTTTAGAGCATTACCCTAAATGACCGAGATCCGCCAATCTCTCCGCTGCCAATCACATTCAACTCATTTTTTCCGTCCCTTCCATTCCCCTTGCAGACTCACAAAAAGAAAGGAGTTTAATTAAAACGTGTGCGTGCGCACAACAGAGGAGCAGTAGAGGTAAGGCAAACGGAGAATCAAAAAGAAAGCATTAGAATTTAATTAAAAGACATATTTTTCTTTGGTGGATAACCGATAGCAACGCGAAATGCGCTACAACGGTTGGGCTTAGCTGACCACACTGTGTATCTCTAACGTTTTCGTTGCAAAGCAGCTCTACAACGCAACGTAATAAGTTTGGAAACGCAAAACCAAAATCGCAAATGATTCAGCCTTTTGTGAGCTGTTATTTTAATTCTTTGTTGTTGTTCTTTACAATGAAGATCATTACCTAACGAACCACATGGACAAGAAGCGACACGTCGCTCCCATAAACGAATTGTCTTCAACGGAGTTCGCAGTCGCACGTGGAGCCAGATTGCGTTACTATGCACCAGATGCAGTAGGTGTATTGGAATTCGGGCGTAGATGGGTTCCCCTCAACTACCAAACGCACTGTAATGATGACAGCAGCACTTCGACCAGCGCATTCTAAATTCCTTTGTACAGTTCTTGAGTCTGTGGTCGAGAATCTTCCCATCTTCTCTCTCTCCCCCCCCCCTCTCCTTATTTTCTTCCTCTCTGTTCTCTTATCTTGCATCCTCCCAGTAGAAGCGCAGCCAAACGGCGTGTCACACTTACAACTCGGTAGATTTTTATCTCTTTGCAAAACAGATGGACGTGATTTGTCTCGAAACCATAACATTTGTTTGCGCTTGTGGCACACGGTTGACGCGCTGAAGAACCGCGAATGTTCGAGTGCGAGAGAGACTCTAGCGACAAAGGTGCGTAATCTTTTCCACAGCTCAGCCGGTTGCAACCCACGATTTTCCGCGCCTGCGTGTCTCTACGAAACTGACCTACATATGTGGTGAGCTCTTGTTCTCTCGCACGTTGTCATCTCCGATTCGGCGACAAACAAAAGATGTTTTTTCATGTGCACGCCCTTTTATGTTGACTTTAAGAAACATTGGTCTTCTTCGTTTGTGTCGGTTAGAAGGAGAGAACACGAAGATGCAGGGATTAGAGTGTGCTGTCTTCTCGCGCATCAATAACGGGCTTTCTTCTTTCCTACCCAACGCCGAATGCATGCGAGCATGAATTACCTTCGATTTATTCGCGCAACCTGGGCAACGTGAAAGATGATACCAATTTCGTCAAGTATTAACGTATATTCGACCCTGCGTCCCGGATAACAGTCATTGTTTTGTTGCTGTTCTCAACGGTTGGGGCTCATTCTTTTACAAGGATAGCATTGTGCTCCTGGGATTATCTGTAACAGTCAGTTTCTTTTTTGTGCGGTGATGAATATCGTTGGTTTTCTGTGATGAATACTAGTTGCTCTCCTTCAAAATTCAAATGGTCAATCATCCCCTTTTACCTACCCTTTTTGCTTCTTTATTATTACTTGGTGGTTGCAGTCTCTTCTCAACACTATTCGTTTGCTCGTAGGCTTCATCTCACCCAGTAGGTTTGAGACCACGCGTTGCCATTGCCGTTCACCACATACCAGTCTTTCTTTGCGCCATCCTAAGAACGTATTTCATTTTTTTCTTCTACTTACAAGACAACAAGGAGCCGTAATGGAGCGCTCGAAAACAGAAAGCGAACTCCAACAGGAGCGGGCTGACGAGAAATTTGCTCGTCAACTTCAGGAGCAGCTTAACCAGCCTTCGCCTCTACCGGATCCTTCGCTCCCACAGCAGGGAGCTACTGACGCATCGCAGGAAGCTGCCGATGCCGCGTTGGCACGTCAACTGCAGGAGCAAATTAACCGCCAGGAAGCTGCGGAAGAAGCTACTCGTCACCAACACCGGAACTCAGAAGATAAAATTGAAGTCGCATGCCCCGTATGCACATTCGTCAATCACATCAAGTCTTCTAGCTCGGCGAAGCACTGGAGGTGCTCACAGTGCCGTGAACTTCTTCCCAATCCAGCAGCACCGACGGAGCGCAGCTCGCAAAAAGACCTCGTGGAATGTAAGGTGTGCCATTCGCTCAACAGACTTCCAACCATCAAATCTGATGCAATTCTGTGTGGCGGTTGTTACCAAGAACTTGGCTCGTCGCTGAGGGCTCCTGCTCCTACGCTAGAAAGCGAAGAGAATCAACGTACGGTTCAAATGCGATGCGGTCAGTGTAATGTGGTCAACGCAGTGACTGTTGGAGCCGACGTGAAGAAAATGGAGTTTATTTGTGGTGGTTGTGGCGTGTTAAATACCATTGCTCTTGATTAAGAGGTCTCGCATAGTACACCTACTTCGAAGCCCTTTCCTCTTCTGCTGGCAACCAGAAGCTATTCTTTTATTATTATTGTACTGCCTTTTGAATTGTGCTTTTACCTTTTTATGTGAAGGTAAGACACTAAATGAGTGCATTTACTGGAGCGGTTTTTTTTTTTTGGTGATTTCGCGTTTTCCTGTTTTTCTGTTATCACCTTCTGTATCGTTTAGTCTGTGTTTGCGTTTCTTCTAGCTCTGAAAGTATAGGTTTTTCTTTGTAGCTTTTTCTGAGAAAACTGTGTCGGTATCGTGCTCCTAAACTGTATTTGTTGTGCTTGCTACTTTTTAGATTTAAGAAAAAATGTGAGAACGTGCACCATCTAAAGCAGCTGTTTCTCTTTTTCGTTGAAGTCAGGAACAGCCACTGTGATGCCAAGTTTCACATTGAGTGGTTTAACAGTGAATAATTTGCAGTGGCCATGCGCGGTTCTGTGACATGTCTCAAGGATGCATACAGTTTGAGCGTAACGTCAGTTTGTAGCTTAACGAAATGATACGTTTCTTCAATCCAGCGATGCTCACACGGCTCTCCCGCTCTCTTTGGTGAGACTTAATCAAACAATCTGTTGCACAACTTTTCCAAACTCGTCAACTTGCAACTTTACTTTGTTGTGCTTCCTCTCGTTCTTTCATTCTTTTATATATTCCGTTTGTTTTACTATGCAGCCTTAGGTTCTTAAAGTTCAAGACCAACAGCTCTACGTTTTCTTTTTCTTCTTGAAGTACTTTACGACGATCATGAGGCGCGTTGGAGATTACGAAATACTGGACGTTCTGGGTGAAGGCGCGTATAGCAAAGTGAAGCGAGTGCGCCACATACCAACAGGATGCGTTTTCGTAGCTAAAATCATTTCGAAGACCAGCCTGCAGGTAGAGAATGATGTACGTCTCGAAATCTCTATTTTGCGACGGCTGAAACACCGCAACATTGTGCAGCTGATTGAGATCTTAGAGAGTGGCAACAACTACTACATCATTTTGGAACCTGTCATGGGTGGAGATCTGTGCGATGTCATAATGGGAATGGACAGTCCGCTCCCAGAACAGGATGTGGCGGCGCTTCTCATACAATTGGTTGCCGGGATCCACGCGTGTCACCGAAACGGTGTCGCGCATCGTGATCTGAAACCGGAGAACCTTCTTCTTGGCACAGATGGAACGCTCAAGATTTCAGATTTCGGTCTTAGTCGTCTTCATCGCGAAAGTAACTTCAAGGCAAGTACGAACGAGTATGCGCACACACTCACTGGCACCTTGGCTTATGTGGCTCCGGAAGTTTTTGAGGGGTCTTACGACGCTTTCCGTGCTGACATATGGTCACTGGGATGCATTGCGTATGTGCTGTTGACGCAGAACTTCCCGTTTGGACCTACCACCGACCCACATGCGTTGGAGGAACGCATCCGTAACGGAGAACCGTCTGTAATGCCATCGTATGTGAGCGCCGCAGCCACGGACCTGTGCATGTGGCTGCTCTCACCCTCCCCGGAAGATCGACCAACGCTGGATGAAGTTTCTCAGCATGAGTTCTTTAAGAAGAACCTTCCTGGCGAGTATCTTGCAGCAGCCACAAATCGCAAGCCACCAATAGTGCAAGGTGCAAACATGAACGAGTTTAGCTCGCGCGTTGAGGAGACCCATCCAAACAGCATCAGTTACTCCGGCGAAAATCGCGATGCTGCTCTGACAAGTAGTGGAAATCAATTCCGGATGCCCAGTACCGTGCGAACCTCATCGTCGATCCGCGGCGTTTCCGGTGCTGCAACGGGGAGTAGCAGCAGCAGCGATAGCGAGCAAGTCCAACGTTTACCGAGTGATGAGTTCGACTGTTCCACCGACCCAACTTCCTGTTCAGGAAAGGCACGAGGTGACAAATCGGTTGCTTCACTGGCCGTGCATCGCATTCCTCCGGTTGCGCACTGAGTTTCTTTTTCCTCTTGGTGTGGAGTTGTGTTCTTGTCTTTCCCTTTTTTTTTTGGTGTTATACTCCCGCAAGCATCTCAGCAAACTATTGTCTTTTTCTTCTTTTCTCTCTTTGTACGATATATATCTCTCTAGTGGGTTTTACCTGCGTTCGTTACTATGTGTCTTTTTCAATGCTTTCTCCTTTTCTGTTTCTTCAGTCTTTCTATTTTCCTTTTTTGCTCTAATACTAGTATGCTGTTTTCTTTTTCCTGCTAAAGTTGACAACCGCGTTTAGCTACCAGTATGTTTGTTGCTTCCTAAATTGTTTTGTATCATGCAAGCGGAATCACTTTGGTAGCAACGATAGGTGTGACATCAAGCGAAGGATGCACTGGAGGTCAGCTCACATATGACAGAGAGTAGCTGAAGCCAACAGGTCTTGTTCTGCTTTTTTTTTTCCGACTAGCATTTCCTTCTTTGCTTTAGTCCCTTTTCAACACACTGGGTTCACGGAGACCTTCACGTTACTGCTGAATGAGGAATGGGCCCTGATAAAGGACAGCTCATTCAATCGTCTTCAGTGGGAGAGCTTCTCTTGTCTTACACGATAGGTACAACGACTTCGCTTTCGCTTCCTGGCCCTACTTTTCGATCCGTGCTCGACTTCTCGCCAGTATACCAAACTTTGATTTCTGTGCTTGCTGAGAGCGTAATTTCTTCGATAGTCGTTCTGCTCTCGTGAACTTTTCATAAAATAATTAGAAGAAGAGAGTAGGCGGCGGCTAAAAGCAATGCATAACGTTGCGCTGCTCCGAGCAGTGTCAACTGTTCCTCCGGCTTGCATTCACGCGAATGCGCGCACTCGATTGCTGGAGCACACGGGGTGTGAAACGGAGAGTGCTTCACAACGGGTCGAACGCCAGGCTTGCCGTCTGCGCAATGAACTGAGAAAGATGCACAAATTTTTCTCTTCAAGGCTTTCTCTGGGAAGTCACGTCCTCTACCACATCGTTTTTTGAACGATAACGCGTGGCAATAAATCATGAGCAAGAATCTGAGTCGTACGTCAACGCAGCGCACATCAGCTTTGATCGCCTGGCCGTGCTCATTACGGCGATTCGAGGTGTGTCTGGAGGTCGTAGCAAAACTTGTGGTATGACCTCCAGCGGTGCTGGCGGTTGTTTCTTGGAGAAGAAGAGATCTTCTCTCTTCCCCGTTTTGAAAGAATCGCTTGCTGTTATCAAGCAGCGTTCTGAAGCGTGCTGTGGCGTCGTTTGCTGTTTGAATTCTTTGAAACTGCCCAACACGTACACGCATACACGCAGGTTAGCACCTAGGGCTTCCTCTCAACGTAGAAACCCTTTCATTTTTTTGAGTTCATTTGACTTCTTATTGAAGCTTCTGCGACGAGAGTGTACCTTGTGTTTGCACTTCTCACCTTTCTATTCTTTTTTCTGTCCTTTCGTTCTTGTCCTTTTTTCCCATCGTTTGCTGTAGCTAGCGATCAATATACATCATCTTCGTTTTTCTCGTTTCTCTTCGCAATTCCTTCACGTTTTTCTCCCCCCTTTTGTGTGTGTCATCTGTTTTTGTTGAAAAGCCAAACAGGAGGCACCTGTTTTTCTTGATACCTAGTTTCGGCAGTCGTTGAAGTTGTGCAATGCGTCGTTAACAACCAATTTCTTTTCTCCTTTTCAGAACGTAATTTACTTGCGGATATCGAGCTCGCAGCAACCTCCCAGAATCCTGTTTCAAAAAAAAAGTGAGAGCAAGCGGACAAATACTTTAAAAAGGGTAAGCGTTCTTCAATGCTCTTCAATACTCTCCAAATTCTTCTATTGATTCATTGGCTTTTGTTTTTTACCTTCTTCGCTTTAAACCCTCATCGGTGTTTTGTGTGCCGGCCTGTTGCTTCTTGTCAAGAGTTTCTCCTGATCCCTCAGCTTTTTTCGTCGACTTTTTTTGATGCTTCCTTGTTCCAACGACACGGTTCATGGCTAGCGAGGAGGATTGCAGAAGGAACAGTATAAAGGGAAAGCGCGAGTTGCTCTTCAAACACGGCAGTCGGGAGAGATTGCTTGATAATAAGTGAGCAACGCTGGCTAGTTCAGCGAGCCACGCGAGCGCTTCGATCAGCCAGCAGAGAAGAGCAAGACACAACAATGCACATCCGTATTTAGCTTCTCGTCTTTAAAAAAGATTTTCTCCTTTTTCTCACACTGTGCCATTGGTGATACCTGTGTTGCGTTGTGAAGGCAAACGGAGTCGAGCAACGTTACGTTGAGCTCGCACAGTCGCGGAACCTCCTTGATTTCGTGTTAGCGTGTTCTGCGTCGCGTTCTTTCCCACTTTTTCCGTTTCAAATGCAATAGAGATTTCTCTTCCTTGTTCCCCCCCCCCCTATTGTCCCGGTGCGTGGTTGTTGACTGATTCATACAAATGTACATATACGCTTCCAGTCTTCCAATTTTCCACCGTGCTGTTCTGACCGGCGCCTTTTCATTCAATGACGTCAAAAAAAGAAAGAAAAATCGCTGCTCCTCTCTTCTCTGGTCGAACTCGTTGCATCGAATGATGCGTTTACTTACCCCGCCCTTTTTTCTCCTCTACCACTGTTTAAACAAACGTAAAGATTGCTCGTTCTTTTCCTTTACTCCTTTAGCATGTCTCCCACGAAATTAAAACACGAAAACACCCAGCAGAAGGTTTTATTTTCCTTTGCGCTACCGCTCATGGCTGCCAGCTTTCAACAAACGCTAATGGCAGATGGGCGGCTGCATTCCCAATCTTTTTGTATGTTTGTTCTTCACCATTTCATCATATTCGTCTGATCTATAACACAGTCGACAGAATCCCGACGACTACACGAAGCTAATCCCAGTATCAATGTAGACTTTGATCAATGAGAGCCACTGCGCAGAGTGAGCACCTTTGTCTAGTCACGAGTGGAAACACTTCTGCCCATTCAGCGGCGTCTTGACGTATTTGCAAGGCGTATAGACTGCAGTGTGGTTGAATGTGTCTTGATCAGCTCTTGATCGCTTTCACTGTGGTAATCAATCTGACTAAATCCTTTTTTTTTGTGAGCCTGCGAGGGGAATGGAAGGGACGGAAAAAATGAGTTGAATGTGATTGGCAGCGGAGAGATTGGCGGATCTCGGTCATTTAGGGTAATGCTCTAAACTATCTTCTCCTTTTCTATTACCTCCTGAATCCTGGTTCTTCCGTATTTTGGTTTGCCTGGCACAGTTGTTTTCAGCATCGAGAGAAACTCCGGTTTTTCGCTGAAAACTCCCTTCTCAGAGTTTTATTCGCAAGTTTTTTACATATTCATCGCCAGTTTTTTTTTCTTATAATCATCGCCAGTTGTTTCATAAGTTTAAAAAAAAAAAAATAATTAAAAAATTAGTAGATCCATGAATATATTAAAACCCTTTTAGGTAGTTTCCCTCAATATGGCGCTTATACCCATCGATCCGTCCAAGTGGAACTTGGTTTGCACGGATTAATATGAGAACCTTCCCGAGCAGGGCGAATGCGAGTTGACTCTGCAGATCGTGGGCCCGAACGGATCGGATTCTCGGCCTGTGACTTTCCGAGTCAGGCGGGAGAATACTTCTCTGATCCTCAGGGATGGATACGAGACGTTCGATTGGCACACGTTCCTCCATCACGTTGAGCGTTTCCGCATCGAGACCCGCGACCTCTATGAGAGGTTGATCCAAAAGACGGAGCTGGCGGGGTACTACATGGGGATGGCACAGTCCGCCACGGCTGTGGACACAGTCCGCCTGCAGTCGGACATCTCCCTACTGCGGGAGCAGGCGGCTTCGGAGGTTGCAGGTGCACGCCATGAGGCAGCGATGCACAACCAGTTGATAGCCTCTGGCATGCAGGGGGAAGTGGCGTTGTTGCAAGAAAAGCTTCGCCAGATGGAAGACCGCATGAGGAGTCTGGAGCGCTACGTCGGGAAGCAGGACGACAAACGGCAAGCGCAAGAAGAGAAACGGCACGAGCTGGAACTGCAACTCCTCCGCGAACGGGGGGAGTACCAGGAAAGCGTGAGGATGTTGAAAGCATCCGTTGTTGACCTGGAATCGCAAGTGGTGGCTTCGTTCGAGAAGAAGTATCGAGACCTCAGCATGGAGTGCAACCAGAAGATCGAAAAAGAACGCGAGCGGGTTGATCGGGCCGTCGCCAGGGTGTCCGAGGTCGAGAACGCCGTCGCACAGGCTTCTCTCATGGAAGCAGTGCTAAAAGAGGTCTCGGAGAAGCTCACCACAGCGGGGTCTGAAGGAAACGGGGCCCAGATGGCACAGCTTCTGACGGAGGTTGCTCGAATGGGCTCCACTGCTGCAGAGGTGTAGGCGCTTCGCGACCAGCTCAACGAGATCGCTGGGCGCCAGGACCTCGGCGACTTTCGCGGTCGTGGTCTAGTCGCGTCCAACGAGCGGATAGAACGACAGCAAGCCACTCTGAAGGAATCAATCGCTCAGTTGGAGCGAAAAGTGGTTCTTGTCGACAAGGCCCCTACATGGGAGACCGAACACGACAACGGGGAAGACGGGCCTGGGGCGCCAACACAAAAGTCTCGGTTGACTTTTTTAGACGACGCCGAGTCAGTGGCTGAGTCGCTGAAGGTGGAGTTCGACCCAATGGACGTCTGCACCTGGCGTCCTTGGTTCCGTGGGAAGACTCCCTACGAGATTGAGAAGCAGCTGAAGCACATTTTTCTTCGCGGCGAGGCACCCCGCACTGCGCCAGTGAATGATGCCTTCCAGGCGGTCCTGCGGTGGCTGTTGGCGGCGGAGGCCGACCCGCGGTATTGGGCTGACCACCAGGGCACTGGGCGCAGGATGGGTTTGACGTTGTTTTACAGGGTCAATGGATCCTCGTACAAGATGACGGAGACTGAGTTTCTGCAGGCGTGCGAGGAGAACTCGTACAATTTCGACCCGCTCCTCAAAGTTCTACGTTTGTCTGGCAAGAAGGACGCCTACAAGACAACAGGGTCTTCTGCCCCCGCGTCTTCTGTCGTGTGTTACAACTGCGGAAAGACGGGTCACAAATCCGCGATTTGTCCGCAACCATCCCGGTACAGGAAAGGAGAGCCCAAGGCCATCATGGAGCGTCCTATGAGCCGTACTTCCTCGTCCGGCACAAAAAACGGGAGGGCGGGGTCTGCGGTATGACTCCCGGCCCCGCGAAAGGCAGCGGCGGAGGTAGGAAACTGGTCGACGGACCCCGCGAGCTTGGAGAAGGTGAGTCGACCACAGGTTCGGCGACCGACATTGGTGGAGATTGCAAAGTTGGTGCCGCACACAAATTTCGGAGGGGTGGCAAGTCGACCGCACTCGTCACTACCGCCGGGAACGTCGGTAAACGATCATCGAATGTTTTGGGACGGGTTGGAGGCGGTGCCCCCTCACCTGTCGGCTCTGAGGAGCCAGGTCAACGAAGTGGCGGCAGACATGTACGAGCCGACCACATGGGAGCAGCGCACATCACTGCTCAGAGGCTTTCAGTCGTTTTGCCTCGAAGCCGGACTGCCGCTCAACCTCGACGCGGTGCCGGTTTTCCTGGAGTCGAAGGAGCTCAAGTACTCTACCAAGGTGCAGTACGGCACCACACTGAAGTCCCTGCTCACGAGGGAGATAGCGGTGGTAGACGCGTACCTGGCGGGATGCCGGAAGCGCGAGGCAAAGGAGGAGGTGCGTCAGGCAGCACCGATCACACCAGCGGACATGCGGGCCCTGGTGGAAGGGGCCCCTTCGTGGGCCGACGCCACTGTGATGCAGTTGGCATGGATGACCGCGTCGCGGTGGGGGGAGGTGAAGGATCTCCGAGGGGAGAACCTGCTGCCACAACCGGACGGGTCGGTGATTTTGGACTGGGCAGCCATTCCAAAAACGGCAAAGATCAATCCATACCGCGCACATCGGTATGTGAAGTTGCAGGGTCCCATGGCCCAGGAGCTGCGAAAGTTGAAGGCTCAGGTCGGGGAGAGCGGCAAGCTGACTGGGCTCACGACGACACAAATCGCACAGCGTCTGCGCGAGCGCGGATACTCAGCACACTCCATCAAGCGAGGAGCTCTTCAGTCAGCGGCACAGCTGGCCCAAGAGCACGCACTTCCCCCACGCTCGGTGGTGGCTCTCGCGAAGCACGCAGACCCTCTGGATATACCGACGACGACGGTTCGCTACATGGGCCCAAAAACCACGGAACTCACGAATTCTCACGTGCTGCCGGGTTTACTCGACCGTTTGGTTTTTCGGAAGTGAGTCAGGCACCTTGGATGGAACCAGAGCGGCGCGTTGCTTTTGGAGGGCACACGGTCCTCCGCCGAGCCAACAAAAGTCGTGTTGCGAGTGAGGAGGAGCAACGTTCTCTCCCCCTCCAGAACGTGGACGTGCAGCCGCTGAACGTCGAAATCTTGCGGTCACGCATGAAGGCGTCGGCCAAGGCGCGGTTTGACGAGTTATGGCGTTTACTGTCATCGCCGGAACAGCTCGATCCAGGAACGTCACCGCTCAGGACGATTTTTGAAGGTGATGCCCGAGTCCTCATGTCGGCAGGCGTCTTGGTGCCGGCGTCTCCGAGACCTACGCGGGGTTGGTTCGTTCCTTTCTCGGTTGTGGAGGAGAAACCTTCGGGGCTACGTAGGAGGTTTATCGCGTGGCCGAAAGAGAAGAACCTGGAGGACTCCTACGAGGCTGACGTGCCGTTGGGTCACATTTCCGCATACCTCGACGTTGTGTGGGAGGAAGGCGCATCCAATTTGGACCTGAAAGCCTCGTTTTACCAGGTACCGCTGCCTGAGGAGGCGCGTTCGGCTTTTCGTTGCCGCCTCGACGACGGCACCCTCGTTGAGCTGGCGCGGCTGCCGATGGGGTATGCTGCGAGTCCGGAGCTTATGCAGTTGTTAACGTCGGCGTTGGCAGGAGTACCCACTGTGGTCGATGCCGCCTTCGCCTGCCCAACGGCATTGAAAATCCACGTCTGGATAGACAATGTGAGAATTGCTGGTCCCCTGAAGGCCGTGGAGGCCTGGACGCGGCGTGTGACACAGTTCGCGCGGGACGCCAGCGTCACGATTGGTGAGTCGGAGGTTGCGGTTGCGTCATATACATTCGTCGGGGTGTTTTTTGATCACGCAACTCATACTGTACGTTTAGGTGAAAAGACATGGCGCCATCTGCGGGAGACCCCTCCTTTCGAGGAGATGACGGTGGGTGATTTGGAGGTCTTTACATCCCGCGCCATCTATGGCGCGGCGGTGCTGGGCGTCCGCCTGTTTCGTAACTACATGTTTCTGAAGTTTGTGAGACGCCAGCTGAGCTCCCTCAATAGAGGTAAGATCACCACCAGGAGCAAGATCACCATGACGCCCTACATCCGGGGTTTTCGCGTCTGATTTGTTGGAGGTCTTGCACCGAAACGAGGCGCGTCTCGTGCATCGGCCGGGGGGTGAGCCGACAGCCACATTGGTGACGGATGCTTCGCTCCAGGGTTGGGGGGCGGTTCTTTTTCTGGGCGCCGGTCCAGTATTCATCACGGGGGCTCGGTGGGATTCTTCACCGCGGATGATCATGCAGGCTGAGGCGCGTGCGGTGCACCTGGGGCTGCTGGCTTTTCGAGAGCGCCTACCGAGACGATTGTTTGTATTGATCGACAACACATCAGTTCTGGGGGCGGTGCGACGCGGAATTTCGAAATCGGGAGCGCTTGCGGCCGAGCTACAGCAGGTGGACCAACTTCTCCGCGACGAGGGGATACACGTGGTTTTCCGGTACATTCGGTCTGAGGACAACGTCGCGGATTTTCCCTCACGCGAACGCGACATTCCCACGACGGCTTTGGCGAAGGGGTATAACTTGCGAAGGGGAGACAGGGACCCATGGGATCCTTAAAAAGA